>NC_039271.1:4025145-4097645 GCF_003368295.1 Carassius auratus | reverse complement strand
AAATAAAATATAAATCCTGTGCTATGTCTTTTTAACTCGTATGCAGTCACATTTGAGTCACTTTATTTCATGCAGATATGACTATTAACAGTCATATATCATACTGAAAATTGATGATGATAGTTAAAAGTGCTCATGTGGTAACATTTTTTTTGCTTTAGTGTCTCTCTCTCTCTCTCTCTCTCTCTCTCTGTGTGTGTGTGTGTGAAGTATATATATATATATATATATATATATATATATATATATATATATATATATATATATATATATATATATATATATATATATATATATATATATATATGTATATATGCAGCCAAGAATTCCTACATGGATGACTCCAGGGAGAATTAATCCTGCCGAGCGCCTTTGCCCTGGAAGAATCTGCTTGACTCTGTTTATCTGTGCTGTGTTTCACATTTCTGGAAGCACTTGAAAGTTGTTGTTTTTTACCCCCAGAGACACTAGATGGCAGCCTAAGACATCAAAAGAAGCCTTTATTTTATGTAAATTAGTTTCAGCAAACATTTAAATGTGTGTCTGACATAACGATAAATTGAATCCTGTTCTGATACTGTATGTTAACAGTTTTATAGCTCTAAATTAAGACAAACTTATATAATATAGACTCAGGAGGCCGAAAATCTTCATATCACACCTCAAACAGAGCAAAATCAAATTGCATGAGAGAGAGAGAGAGAGAGAGAGAGAGAGAGAGATAATTATTAACAATATTTAGAATGTTGGAATTTAAATATTCAAATTTGACTTAATTTTATATTAATTACAAATTTCTTATTTGAGTGATTATTTGATCAAACTTCCGAAATCAAGTCTGCAAAATGCATCTTTAAATTAAAGAATAAAATATCAATTTTTACATAGAAATATTGGAATTAAAATATTTACATAAATAAATTACAATGTCTTATCTGAGTGATTATTTATGTGATTTATGCTAAATTAAATGCATCTTAAAATTAAATATATATATGTATATTTTTTTTAGATGTAACTGTTTGAATTAAATGTGTCAACTATTCAAAATTCATGCTCAGAATTGTTTTGTATTAGGCTTTGCTTAACATGGGCTTTGTGTATATATAATGCACCATGTCATTCCAAGCATACTTAGCATGCTATACTAAATGAATTATTGAAAGAATATGTGAATAGTTTTCTTTTCAGCTTCACTTTCTCTCTCTCTCTCCTCTCCGGCATCTGCTGTTCCTCTGACAGTCGACCTTTTCTCTGCAAGTCTCTGCTGTAATCTGTCTTTCTGAGAGGCAGGAGTTGTGCCAGATAGCTTTATTTCTGCAGTCTGAAGCAGCAAATGGATTACACATTCAATTAACACACAATCCCTCCTGCGCTCGCAGCCTCACGGGCATTTTACATCCAGACAATACGGCATGCTTTAACAACACCAATATTCCTTTACAGCAGCGGTTGTCAACCTTTAATGACCTGAGATCCCTCAACGTGACAAACCTAGAGGTCCAGTTATAAAACAAAGTAACCATATTATATTTTATTTTGTCAAATTAAAATGATAATATTTTAAAATGAATATAAATAGATCAAAATAATAGATTTGATAAAATGTACATCTTTTTTTATTAGTTTTTCTCAGGCCACAGTCTCCCTGTAGTACTTTCATGGGCCCCTAGGGGTCTGTTGACCTTCTTTTGAACTCTTTGGCTTTAAAGGATGAAACTGAGTTTGTGACTAATAACTCTGAACTGCAAAAGTGTGAAGGTGTCACACCTGTTCACTGTGAGCCTGCAGCTAAAGGGCACAGGTCTGTAGAAATCTCCCGAGTGACTGAATATCTGGAACATGGCTGTGTTTGGAATCAAACAGTAGCTTAGTACACACTACATATACTGTAGCAATACTCTACGTTATATTTAGTTAGTAGATAGTATTTGAAATTTTGCTATATGCAGCAACAAACATTTTGAAACAATATTGACATTTAATCAGACAGTAACATTTTAGAAATAGTATATAATGGGTAAAATAATCAAATCAATCTAATAAGAAATATTAAATTAGGTTAATAAATTAGTATATATTAGATAGTAACATCTTATAAATAAATATGACACTGCACAATACAATTAGCATTTTTTTTATTGCATGTAATTTAGCATTAAAAATCTGAATTGTCAGCACTAATATTCACTCAAATAAGAAATTTACATTCAATAAAAAAAATATATATTTTAATTCCAGCATTCCAAATCCTAAATAAATCTAATTAATATTCTAATAATTTTTTTGTTAATTCATTACTTTAATTTAAATAATGATATCATTCCAATAATAAATGTACATTTACTTCAAACATTAATTTTTTTTATTTTAAATTCCAACATTCTAAAGATTTTAACTAATTCCTTAAAATCTAAACTGCTAAAATCTAAAGATCAGTTTCATGCATACAGACTCAGAGCATTTTGACACTACACATTTTGCAAAAATAGTATGCTAATATTATTTTCCAATGTCATTTGTTGCCTGAGGTGCTATTGGTTGGTTTATGCTGAGCTGTCACAGACGTTTGGCTCGTTCGGCATGTCTATGCCAGTCAATTCACTGAAGGTCGATCTCAAACACTACTCCAGAGCGAAGACATTGGCACAGTCTGATGGCACCGCATCTTCCAGGTGGAAGCCATTTGAGCGAGCGCATTTCATGCAACATTAAAGAGACTGCAATCGGTCGAAAGTGCTCAAAGTTCCTTCAGAGATTTGCAGCAAAAGTCTGCCCTGTTAACAGTATTCTGTCTTGTTCTCCCGGTTTGTCTTTCTCTCAGATTATAGCTTTGTGTGATGAACAGAAGTCATTATTTACTGATAATATCACATACTAATTTTATAATGCTTTGATCATGCTTTTCAGACTAAATTGGAACAGAACAGTAAAAAATTTTTTTTGGTTGACTATCTATTTAAATTAGCATTACATTTTCAGAAGGCAGTTAGCTGCTGCATCTTCTGTTTATGGAGGACACACATCAGTTCAGTATGCATCATACTCTACATGCCCGTATCTATTTTTTACGATCCCTTACTCGCCTGAATGTTATATGATTTACAGAATTCCACCAAACAGGCGAGTTTCGGTGTGGTTTAGGACGCATTTCATTATTCCCTCACTAATTGTCCTGTGTCCTGTTCTGCATTGTTTCTTTGCATTTCCCCCTCGTCAAATTTTAAGCGATAGTCTTAATCTCAGTAAAGGCACTGCAGTGTCATTGTGCATTCTGTTCACAGTTCACACATTGAAGCTTGTGTTCGTGCATACAAGTGGAATTTGATAGTCTCAAATGAAAAAAAAAGAAAACCTTGTTGTTGTTGTTTGTGTCCTGTATCTATGGTTTGGATGTATCATTAAACTAAATAACCAGTGTTGGATGATTAAATGGTACACATGCATTATCACACATATTTGCATGCAAACACACAGCAGCCATCCAGATCATACTAGAAACTACAGAATAATGCCATGGCAATCGCCTAGCAACCACCCACCCACCTTAGCAACCATGCAACAACCATCTACAACAAAACCCTGGCAACGACCAACAACCACATAGCAGCATGATAAAATCACTAAGAACATTTTTGCAACCTCATAGCAATACATATATAACAACACCCCAACAACCACCAAACTCACCTTAGCAACTGTATAACAACACCCCAACAACCACCAACTATATAACAAAACCCCAAAAACCACCAAACCCACCTTAGCAACTGTATAACAACACCCCAACAACCACCAAACTCACCTTAGCAACTATTTAACAACACCCCAACAACCACCAAACCCACCTTAGCAACTGTATAACAACACCCCAACAACCACCAACTATATAACAAAACCCCAAAAACCACCAAACCCACCTTAGCAACTGTATAACAACACCCCAACAACCACCAAACTCACCTTAGCAACTATATAATAACACCCCAACAACCACCAACTATATAACAACACCCCAACAACCACAAACTATATAACACCCTAATAACCACCAAACTCACCTTAGCAACTATTTAACAACACCCCAACAACCACCAATTATATAACAACACCCCAACAACCGCCAGCTATATAAAAACACCCTTACAACCACCAAACTCACCTAAGCAACTATATAAAAACACCCCAACAGCCACCAACTATATAACAACACCCCAACAACCGCCAGCTAAATAATAACACCCTAACAACCACCAAACTCACCTAAGCAACTATATAACAACACCCCAACAGCCACCAACTATAAAAACACCCCAACAACCATCAAACTCAGCTTAGCAACTATATAACAACACCCTAACAACCACCAACTAGATAACACCCTAATAACCACCAAACTCACCTTAGCAACTATTTAACAACACCCCAACAACCACCAATTATATAACAACACCCCAACAACCGCCAGCTATATAAAAACACCCTTACAACCACCAAACTCACCTAAGCAACTATATAAAAACACCCCAACAGTCACCAACTATATAACAACACCCCAACATCCACCAACTATATAACAACACCCCAACAACCACAAACTATATAACACCCTAATAACCACCAAACTCACCTTAGCAACTATTTAACAACACCCCAACAACCACCAATTATATAACAACACCCCAACAACCGCCAGCTAAATAATAACACCCTAACAACCACCAAACTCACCTAAGCAACTATATAACAACACCCCAACAGCCACCAACTATAAAAACACCCCAACAACCACCAAACTCACCTAAGCAACTATATAAAAACACCCCAACAGCCACCAACTATATAACAACACCCCAACAACCGCCAGCTAAATAATAACACCCTAACAACCACCAAACTCACCTAAGCAACTATATAACAACACCCCAACAGCCACCAACTATAAAAACACCCCAACAACCATCAAACTCAGCTTAGCAACTATATAACAACACCCTAACAACCACCAACTAGATAACACCCTAATAACCACCAAACTCACCTTAGCAACTATTTAACAACACCCCAACAACCACCAATTATATAACAACACCCCAACAACCGCCAGCTATATAAAAACACCCTTACAACCACCAAACTCACCTAAGCAACTATATAAAAACACCCCAACAGTCACCAACTATATAACAACACCCCAACATCCACCAACTATATAACAACACCCCAACAACCACAAACTATATAACACCCTAATAACCACCAAACTCACCTTAGCAACTATTTAACAACACCCCAACAACCACCAATTATATAACAACACCCCAACAACCGCCAGCTATATAAAAACACCCTTACAACCACCAAACTCACCTAAGCAACTATATAAAAACACCCCAACAGTCACCAACTATATAACAACACCCCAACATCCACCAACTATATAACAACACCCCAACAACCACAAACTAGATAACACCCTAATAACCACCAAACTCACCTTAGCAACTATTTAACAACACCCCAACAACCACCAATTATATAACAACACCCCAACAACCGCCAGCTATATAAAAACACCCTTACAACCACCAAACTCACCTAAGCAACTATATAAAAACACCCCAACAGCCACCAACTATATAACAACACCCCAACAACCACAAACTATATAACACCCTAATAACCACCAAACTCACCTTAGCAACTATTTAACAACACCCCAACAACCACCAATTATATAACAACACCCCAACAACCGCCAGCTATATAAAAACACCCTTACAACCACCAAACTCACCTAAGCAACTATATAAAAACACCCCAACAGCCACCAACTATATAACAACACCCCAACAACCGCCAGCTAAATAATAACACCCTAACAACCACCAAACTCACCTAAGCAACTATATAACAACACCCCAACAGCCACCAACTATAAAAACACCCCAACAACCATCAAACTCAGCTTAGCAACTATAGAACAACACCCCAACAACCACCAAACTCACCTTAGCAACTATATAACAACAACCGGCAACTATATAACAACACCCCTACAACCGCCAACTATATAATAACACCCTAACAACCACCAAACTCACCTAAGCAACTATATAACAACACCCCAACAACCATCAAACTCACCTTAGCAACTATAGAACAACACCCCAACAACCACCAAACTCACCTTAGCAACTATATAACAACACCCCAACAACCGCCAACAATATAACAACACCCCATTAGCCACCCAAAAAAACACTAGCAACCGCATACGAGTACCCTGGCAACCGCCCACAACCACTTAGCAACTACTGAACAGAGCTCTGGCAATCATCCAAAACAATATCAGTGCCCTAGCAACCACATATAACAGCTTTTCAATTATGCAATACTCTAGTAACGCAGTCATTACACTGAAGCAGTATGCAGGTGTTCATCAGAAAATGTCAGCATTATGTTTGTCTATAATTTCCTCTTTGAACAAATGTATGATTGCGTAACAATCTGTTCTGGTCTCGTTATAATGCTGAGCTGGATATAGATGTGGATTTCATCATATTATATACACACTGTGATTGCGAATGGAGATGTTGTGCTGTCAGTGTTGTGCTCACATTTCCTGACAGGCATGAGAAGGAGCCTCCAGTCTAGCTATGATCATTAACATCCCCTGCTTCTGACTGTGTTTTTCCAAGCATCATTACCCATCAGTGTACATGTAAACAGCGCTGCAGTGCATCATGGGTGCACAGCAGAGCTCCAATGAGATGTTTTCCTGTTAATGAGGAGTCTCTAACTGGTTCGTCGACTTACTGCGTCACTCATTAGCATAAAGATAGAACAGAATGAACGGATCATTCACGACTTTCACAGTAAACTTGATTTTTGTGTGTTGTAAAGTTAAAGGCCCTAAATTTTAAATATTTGATAGTGTAAATTCATGGAGGTGGGCCTGGCTGCTTCACCCAGAGGAATCTTTTGTCTTGAAGCAGAAGCCGACGAGGTTTAGCCGCTCTGACGTGAATGACAGTACAGAGGAGAACTATGTCAGGTCAGATTTAGTCTGGCTGCTTTACTCTCTCTGATCTGAGACAGACATGTTTTTGGGCCCATTAACCCTGAAATGAAATCAGTGTCAGGTCATTCCTCCTCTACCTCTGTCTTTCAGTATCGAGACAGCTGAAGGTTGAGCTCTCCAGCCAGAGGAAGTAGAAATTATGAACTCTAAACTCATTGACTGACAGGCAGCACATGCACAGACTCAGTCAGATATATATAGTAAAGATATATATATATATATATATTTTCACTATCAAAAAGAAATACACTTTTTACTCTGCTTTCATTTTCTGTAATAAGATCAAATCTCCAGCTCTTCTGTCCCGAGGGCTGATTTGGGAACACGAGGCTTGTCGTCTCTGACAAACATCAGATGATGGTCATCATGACGGTGGTTGTTCCTCGTTAGCCGGCGGCGGTGTGTGTCACAGTTCCTGTAGTCCTGACCTGTAAGATAGCATTACCTGAACCGCAGAAAACAGCACAGAAAGGCCAGCGCTGTCAGAGAATGTCCTACATCCATCTGAAAGAAATGTGCGTGTGTTTTATGATCAAACACGAAAGAGACATGAGGATGGATGGACTACTTCTGCTGTATCCCACAATGCAACGAGCTCAACCTGACCTTCCATATCCACCGTGTTGAACTATTTAAACAACCATTTTTAGATGTTTCAAATGGCAGAATGTGCATCTCATTGCATATTTACTTTAACAAATGATATGCAATTATCAAATTGGTTAAATGCATTTTTTTAAATCCAATGTCTTCATTTTTAGTAGCCCTATCAAATGGGATGTTAAAAAAATATTGAGTGTGTGCTGCATTCTGAAATTCAGTGTTGTACACACTATATACTGTGCATTTTGAGTTTCATTTCCATTTCCTGTATATTACCATGCAAATATATATTATTATATAAATATAGAATATTCACATTCTGTGGACAGCAGTGTTTTTATAGTTACTAAAACCATAAAAAAAAAATCCATTACTTGAAATACAAATAAATATATATACATTTGCCTTTAGTTTAACAATTAAAAGCTGTATCTAAACTTAAAATTGATTTAAAAACTGTACTGACAGTATAGAAATTACAAAATAAGACAACAAAATGAATAATAATAAAAATGTATTAAACACTATTATATTATAATAATTATAGTTATTAAGTTATATTATAGATGAAATATTAACATTATTTGAACAGTAGGGTTGTTAAAGTTATCTTAATGTAAAACCATTTTAAAATTGTTACGTCAAATAAAATATTAACTGAAAATTTTTTATCAAATGATAAAAAAAGAGATGCCATGAGAACATTTCTAATTTTCATTTAGTTTCACTCAACTTAAACTAAAACTGAAGAAAAAAAAAAAAAAATGATACAAACTTCCTGTATTGAAACAAATGTAAAAAAAACAAAACAATAAAATTACAAAAACTTTAAATAAAATAAAAAGTTATATTATTTTTACTATTATAGTATTTATAGTATTTTAATGATACTAATATAACACTAGGATACAGTAATGCACACATTGTGTAGAAACCATTTTTAATCAGAAATTGCTAATACATTTTACAAACGATTACAAATAGATAGCAAGTAACACATCAAAAAAAAAAAAAAAAATGTATTTCCTTGTAAAACATATTCCAATAATATGTTTCATTTACGACTTCAAAAATCTAATTGTACATTATACTGCACATTTTTACATACAGTATATCAAATATCAAAATCTCACATACTATGCAGTGCACAGAAGTTGCAATAGTAGTACAACAGTATGCTGTCACGAACACAACAAGAGAAATGAATGTGAGAGAGTAGAAACATGAAGTGCACAAAGCAATAGTTAGAGTGTTCTTGCACAAAAAGCTCTCTGTTTCTGTCAGCTGTCTGATGTTCGTCTTTAAAGACAGGCCCGCTGAGGAAACATGAACATAAGAGCGGTCCATTACCATTCACCACAGCGTGACGTGATGATGTTATGTGCTCACGGACTGACTGACAGCTAATATGCAGACGTTTTGTCCTCTGTTTTCATTTCTTTTCAATAGGGTAAATAACCAGTAATAAGTAGATGACATTGTGGTTCATTCGGCTGGGGATTCGAACACCATGGGTTTAGCAGCTCAAAGCTTCGTATGGCTTTATTGTGTTCCTCTATCCCTCAACAGCACTTGACAATAACCTTGCAGGAGGTTATGATAGAGCGCCTTATGATAAAGAACACCATTCAGCATTCGTGTCCTTATCGCACTGTACATAAAGCTTATTTTGGCTTTGTAAAAGCTCCGTTCTTGCATGAAATCCTGTTAGAGCGGTTGTAAAATACACCTGTGGTGGGATACTGCACCTTTCTTCAAGTAGAATAGCCTTCTGATGGAGGTTCAAATCTATACGCTTTGCAAACCTGTGCTTCCAGTTGTCAGACAACATGGTTGGATTTTGTCCTAGCATATAATGCAAATATATAGACTTTAGGATTAGAAAGATTTGTAAAAAACAATAACACACAAAATGTATTAAGTAAGGATGCATTAAATTGATCAAAAGTGGCACTAAAGGCTTTTATGATATTTATGTGTGTGTGTTTCTTGAGCAACAAATCAGCATATTAAAATGATTTCTGCAGGATCATGACACTGAAAACTCAAGTAATGATGATGCTGAAATTTCAGCTTTAAATCACCAGAATAAATTACATTTTACAATATATATATATATATATATATTTAAATAGAAATATATGGAAGCCTGTTACCATTAAGGAATAAAATAAATAAATACAACTATTGTAACTTTTCCTTATAATCTCAGTTTATATCTCAAAATTCTGACTTTTTTATGAGTTGTTATTTTTTGTCACAATTCTGAATTCACATCTCACAATTCTTGTTTTCCCCCAACGGAATGAATTTTTTTTTTAAAGATTTTTCTTTAAATATCACAGTTCTTACTTTTTTCTCACAGTTGCGACTTAATATCACACATTTCTGACTTTTTTTTCTCAGATTTGCAAATTCATGTCTAACAATTTCGAGTTTATAATTTGTAATTCTGAGTTTGTATCTCACATTTGTGAATTATGTATTATAAACACAGGGAGGGAGAAAGAGTCTTGGAATTGTGAGATAAAGTAGCAGTTATAATTATTTGTATTTTTTATTCCATGGCAGAAATGAGCTGAAATAAAGAAAACAGTTTTTACTGTATTTTTGCCTTGGTAAACATTAAAGACTTCATTCAAATACATTAAAAATAATATAAAGATTATTATGTTTATTAAAACATCTTTTGTTGCCGTTGTTGTTTTGTTAAGCATCACTTAACCCTTTACTGCTGCCATCAAATCAAACTCTTGTACTCTTTGCATGACCTGAAATATAAACCACTCCAGATGTAGTAAATATGAAGCAATATGTCTTTGTTGACCATATTACACTTTTTTTGTGTGTGTTGTCCGTGGACCACCAGTGAAAACACCTCTGCTATAAATCCCAGCTTAATTTAGTTCACAGCGCACAGTGTCTGTCTCTGTTGAGTTCAGCCTCAGTGCTGCTGATTCAATCCTTTTATTGTACTTTTTGAGTCTTATACACACACACACACACACACACATATATGGTCATCATTGGAGAAAAATGCTTTTTGCAGGCAGATGATGTCCCTTGACCCTTATACTCTTAGCAATGTAGATACATTTTCTTACACTGCCATTGTCCTTTACACATAACTTGAATGATTTCACATAGACCTGTACACATAATTAACAAATAATTTTGCAGTTGTGAGACCATGCACCTGAGGTGTCACAGTCTGTCCTCGTTGTGACCGTTATTTCTCTAATGTTTGCTTTGTGAATGCATGCATCACTGTACTAATTGTCAAGATATTCTTTCTAGCTGACAGGTTCTGCTAATTGGCAATCAACCTCCTGTGGTTGTTGCAGCTGTATTTATAATTTCAGATTTAATTACATTGAAGTAAGGAGTGTCCTTTTGTAGTTTTGTAGTTGTTTTATTCATAATCTGTGTCGACAATGCTCATACAATGTAACATGCAAATGCATCGGAAATAGATGCATTGTAATGACCAGCACAGCACTACATGACACTAGCATTGCAGGACATACAGAAATAGATGGGTTTTTCCAGCACACCACTGCCAGGTCAGGCTCCGTATCCATGTAAAAGGTGCTCAAATGCAGCTCTAAGAGTGAGAGCAGATAAATACTTTAGGTGCCATTTACAGTGATGAAACTCAATGGACTGCTCACCTCTGTCTGAGGACTGAAGGATGAATATTAAGAAAGAAGCTTTAAAAGGAAAGAAATAGAGAATAGTTTGGCTAAGAGAGCCTGTCCTGCAAAAAAACAAAAAACAAAATCAAATAAATCAATGCACTATCCAATGCATTACCAGTAACATTTCAACCCAAAATCAAAAGATGAAATCAAATGTAGATTATTAAGATTCATTTCACTACTTAAATAAGCACTCAAATTCTCTAAAAAATGGTTCGATATCATTTAAATTGTAAATTATTCATGCATCATTTATCATTTTAAAAGAATAAAAATTGCATTAATTATCATAAAATATTTTCGTTAAAAAAAAATGCAATAAATTGATAAAATGGTCTTCTTTTGAATGCAAAATATAATTTCTTATTGTTCCGTATGACTTGTTAGTGAGATGAGCGGTGTGTAGGGTTATAGACGGGTGTGAGAGACAAAAATAAAATGCAAATGAAAAACGATGCAGATGGCAAGTTTATGTCAAAAGTAAAGGAAAGGGATGAGTGGGCAAAAACATTTCGATTAGACCTGGAAAGGTCTTCAGTGTCCCAAGATACCAGCGTTGTTCAACTTTGACCTCTAGTACAAAATCCATGTCCATGTCTTCATGTTGCGCAAGTAATTTTTGCTTTAATTTCCATTATTTGACTTTTCAGCACCACAAAAACAGTATTAAAATAATAGACACTCAAATGCCATATACAAGGGACTCTTGACAAGAGTATATACAGCTACAAACTCCTACACTCACAAAGAGCTTTTGATTTGTTCTGGGAACTGGAGCAGAACATCCTGGACTAAAAAAAGTATAGCGTTCAGAGTCAGTACACTTACAGCGGGAGACAGGGATGAAAAACAAACATGCCGCCTCATATCTTTGCTGTAACATAGAAGCGAGATGCTGAGACATCAGCGTAGCCGAGCAGAAGAGTATGATTAGTGTTTACTTGAGGTGTGACCAAATATATCTACCGCGCTATGGCAAAATCTCTACATTTCCATTGCCACACAGTCTAAACTAGCATAGAGAGTGGAGAAATAATTTTCACACAAGGTGTATAAATGAAAACCTGGTGTGAAATCTCTTCAGAAGCTGCTAATGACAGCCATGGGCAGGTTCGCTTCTCCAGATGCCGACAAAGAAAAGACGTTGCCAGTGTGTTTCCTTGGAAACTCCTTGAATAACAATCGCTGCTAGCTGTTTGTTGATGTTGCCAACTCTTCCAGTCTGATGCATGCCAGCGTGTGCCTGTGTTTCGAGAGTGAGGCCACTGGTGTTGAACATATGCTTGGCAGCGCCGCATCTTATTGAAGCCAAAAGCATGCAGCCTTGTGCATAGATGTTTGCAGTTGACCTGGAGTCACTAAGCTACTAAGCCACGCCCTAAAAATCATTACTGACCAATCAAACCTTAGCAAACTGTTATCTCTTTTTAATTGAGTCCAACAGACTGGTTCCGTAAGTAAAAATCCCATTCATTTTCTCCATAGGGGAATTGATTTTTAATGATAAACTGTTCAAATCGGACCTACTTGGAGCTAAAACGCTGTTAATCAATGGTTTATGCTCATTATATCTCATTATTTCAACTTATTTTGAATTAGTTGCATTCAACATTTGAATTCTAAGTGAAAAACTACATTACCCATGATTCTGCAGAAGAATCTCCACCAATCAGAGAGCGGAAAACATAGAAATTGAACCAAAAAACACCCACTCCCATTAAGCACTGCTAATTAATTAACTGAGTCTCTTTATGCTCTCAAACTTCTTATATAGTTGTGTATATATGCATATTTGCAATAAATGTAAAATTATGATTTTATATACATAATCAACCTATTTAATTCAATAGTTTTATATTTGTGTATCATTTGCAATGCTTCATAAGATGATAGTTGTTTCCCTAATTAAAGTCATTAATTACACAGCCTTGTACCTTTTTCTTGTAGGTTTTTGCTTCAGTTCAATGTTTGTGATTCACCTCAAAGCTGGTTGGTTTGGTTTTAACAAATACTTCTTTCTTATCTCTTTGGGAAAAATTAATTGAAAAATGCATTAATCCTGATTCAGTCGATTAAAAACTGCTTCATTTAGCCATTTCTTGTAAGAAAAACTAACCTAATCTCATGAGAGAATGTAACTGTTTAACAAAGTGGTGATTTCGTATGAATACATACGATGTGATTTGTACGGAAACAATCAATCATTAAAAATCACTGCCACGTTTGCTAAAAGAATCAGTGTTTTTGAACAAATCAGTTGAGTGAATAATTGTGCGTCATAATGAGTCAGCATTTTAAACAAATCAATTGATTGAATGATTCAATGACCCATTAATAAAGTCACTTGTTTTGTTGCTGAATGAACCATTGCTTTTGAATGAATCAGTTGAATGAATGATTCAATAAATGTATACAAGAAAGTTCATCCATAAACCTAACAGTAAGTGTGATGTAAGCAGATCATACAAATCTGCACAAATGAGATTGTATTGAATTAGCAGCCAGTTCGGCAAATGTAAAATAGTTACGAATTGTGTGTTGGAAAAAATTTACATAAAATGCTTTATATAGGTCCAAATCATGGAAGAATAAAATTTTACTCAACATTGTGCCATTTCTAAGCAACTAAAGCAACTGTAACCAAGGGAGGCGGAGCTTAGTGAAGTGTATTCTGGGAATTTGAAGACAAATAAGTGTGTTAAATTTAGCACATAATTGTTAATTTATTGACGGACAATTGACGAATCCAACTTGTTGTGAACAAAGTGTTGTGAAAAACTCCCATGGTGCCTCGTTCTCAGCCAGCGTGCAACTTCACATGCTTAAAGAAGAAAGTCACAGCCAAAAACTGTTTAGCCATAAATACGGCGGTAAAGCAGAACTGGTGCTAGTGCCAACTCAGCCATAGTGAAGCATTGTGACGTTCCCCATTCAGTGTATTTTCCCTCTGAGAGCAGCATGAATGTTTACTCTCGACACTTTTCCACTTGTCTCTCGAGACACTCGCCGTTGCAATCTAATGTTAAGAGACGCTATAAAGCTCTGCAGCTGATTACACGTTGGGAGTCGACTCACTCGTGACCTGTCATTTTGAGTGCCAAGCGCTGGATGTCAAACGTGGACTGAACATTAATGCCAATGTTTCCAAAAGCTATTGATGGCATCAGATGCTACACTGTAATTAACTGCTGCTAGTGTGTAATTCACATGGCACCATCCTTAGAAGAAAATACAGGTTGTGGTTAGCTGTGTTTGCTAGGGTGAGCAACACTATTGCTAGTGCTTGTACTTAGGGCATGTAGTTAGGTTTGTGACCTGGTAGCTTGTATAACTTTTCTATGCATCAGACCTGTGTATGTCAGAATTGTGATATCGGAAAATGTACATCTATTGACAAGAATAGCACAGACACTCAGAAACCTCTCAGACCATCCTAGCAAGCACATACAATTTAACATTGAAGCAATGTCTTCAAACAACCCTCGTAAGAGTATCTGTGTTTCTGCGTAAGAGTAAAGTCAGTCTCCTTCACTTTCTCTCTCACTCAGCTGCCTGGCGACGTTGCCTTGGCAACTGCATTGCATCTGTGAAGTCGGTGGAAGTGCATTCCTGACCATGAGAAAACACACACACACACACACACACACACACACACAAACACAAAGTCAAGGAGGGACACAGTGATGACTTCATTTTCTTCTCTAAATGAGAGTATATTGCTGGCATTTAAGGTGATGAGCATAAGAAGAATTTCCCCTGACACTCGTCTCTCTGATAGATACAAGCCCCGCCCACTAAGACAGAGAAGAACCAATCAGCATCTAGAATTTTGTTTGTGGAGCTCGAGCGTGAAAGCCATTTAAGCTGCTTATATTGGCCATCTGAGCTTTAGCAATCCAGGATCAGGCTGCTTGATGAGGAGAAAATACTGAAATCTAAAGTTCTGAATTGGCTGAAGAGATTTTTTTCTTCAGTAGAAGAGTAAAGAAGATTGCTGAAATGGAAATAAGCATCTGCCGTCAATTTGAGAGTCAAAAAAGCACACAGAGGCAACACTATTAATACTAGTGGCTTCTGGTGATGTATTGAGATATATAGAAAAGTCACCTGGAATGGCCTGAGTACATTAACAGCAAACTTTCATTTTTGGGTGAACTGTAGCTTTAAACTACAGGATTCATATTAAAACTCCAAACGTTGTCGTTTGCATGTGAACACTGTGTCGGTCTCTAATGGGACTTGATTGTCGGTGTGTTTGAGATGTCAACTTTTAAAGTTGGTGTCTGCATTATTTCACTGCTGACCTCATTCTCCATCTCACCATGGGAAACCTCACACATATAGTGCATGTAGAAATGAAATACTCCTATTTTTAGCACAGAGCTGCATCCTCGCCGTGTGCTTCACCACCAGCTGTGCTTCAGGTCGACACGCTGACACGTATCCAAACGCTGCTGGCTGTGTGTACTTCCTCTAGAATCACTGTTTGATTTTGCTTCACACTACTCCAGATAAGATAAGGAGATGAGCATCGCTTGAGATGCTGAAGAGCGGATCCTGTAGCAGCTCGACAGATGGGTTTTATATCTAGGATTGTATGGCATTTAGAACTGAATTCAATTCAATTTACTTTCAGAGCTCTGATTCATTGACTGTATAGAGAACAGGGTGCTGAATTTGAAAGGAATGATACCTCTATTTATATATATGAGAGAGGGAGAGAGAGAGAGAGAGACCATCTACTTTTTTAGGTACACCACTTCAATTGCTTGGTAACACAAATTGCTAATCAGTCAATTACATGGCAGCAAACCAATGCATTTAGGCATCTAGATGTGGTGAAGACCAAACCGAGCATCAGAATGTGGTAGAAGGGGATTTAAGTGACTTTGAAAGTGGAATAGTTGTTGATGTCAGTGGTATGAAAAAGAGAAAATATCCAGTGAGTGGTCAGTTGTGTGGATGGAAATGCCTTGTTGATGTCAGAGGTCAGAGGAGAATTGTCAGACTGGTTCGAGACGATAGAAAGGCTACAGTAACTCAAATAACCAAGGTATGCAGAATACCATCTCTGAACGCACAACATGTTGAACCCTGAAGCAGCAGAAGACCACACCGGGTGCCGCTGCTGTCAGATAAGAACAGGAAACAGAGGCAACAATTCACACAGACTCAACAAAGCTGGACAATAGAAGAGTGGAAAAGTGTTGCCTGGTCTGAACATGGAAAAGAACATGAAAGCATTGATTCATCGTGTCTTATCTCAATGGTTCATCCTGCTGGTGTTGGTGTAATGGTGTGGGGGATGTTTTCTTGGCACACTCTGGGCCCAAATGAGCATCGTTTAAATGCCACAGTCATTGTTGCTGACCATGTCCATCCCTTCATGACTACAGTGAACACATCTTCAGATGGCTACTTCCAGCAGGACAATGCACATGTCACAAATCATCTCAGACTGGTTTCTTGAACATAACATTGAGTTCACTTTACTCAAACGCCCTCCACAGTCACCAGATCTGAATCCAGTAGAGCAGCTCTGGGATGTGGAGGAACGGGAGATTCACATCATAGCTGTGCAGCCGACAAATCTGCAGCTATGTTATCATCTCAATATGCACCTAAATCTCTGAGGAATGTTTCCAACACCTTGCTGAATCAATGCCACGAAGAATTAAGGCAGTTCTGAAGGCAAAAGGGGGTCAAACCTGCTACAAGCAAGGTGTACCTAATAAAGTGGCCAGTGAGTTTTTTCAAATTAATTAGTTCAAATTAATGCTGTGATTATTTGTTGATGCAAAACTTTTGTTGTTCAATTCAGTATCCTGTAACCCAATTCATTTCCGATTCACACTTCCAGCTAAAAGGAAGCCAATTCTGTTGCTCTGCAAGAGAGCTGTGAGCCAGAGCTATGCTAATGCATCTCGTACACAGGAAAGCTAGTGCTTCCCCGCTGACTGAGGCCGGCCAGGAGCCCTGAAGAATCCTCTCGATGGTCATGCCATGCCTGTCCCAAAAAGATGAAAACAGATGATTATTCATGGCAGCCATGCAGGGCCGGAGGCAATGATCTAAGTCAACTTTAATCACAGAGATTAGAGACACCAGGGGCACGGCCGAACAACACCTAGCAAAGTCTGTCTGCAGGGCTCTATTTGAAGACGACAAACTTCATGTAATATACATGAGCGCATTCTCATTTAGATACACCACACCAACGGTAGCCCAGGGCTGAGAGTTTAGGATGCTAGACTGGTGCTTTGTGAGGAGAATCATGAAGAATTAAACAACTCTTGTTCCAATTCCACTTAACAATTCCGGTTCTATGCCAATATAATGGTCAAAAAGACTCATAAATATTCGACTGAACCAAATCAATAAAAGATTTGAATATTTCTGACTGATTCATTCATTGATTTGTGAATCTGTTTGACTGATTCAATTAAATTTTAAGAAACTTTTAGAGTGATTCATTTGCACATTTGTGAGTCCTTTAGACCAATTCATTTAACCTGTTAAATGTCACCCCGTCCCGTATACGGGACGCCTACGTTGACTATACTATATTACAATCAAATCTAATCTAATCTTGGCAAACTATATATTGTTGGAAAGGTCTAAGACTCCCAAATATATATTTTACCAATATTTTTTGTTAAACATTATGTAGGAAAAGTAATAGATGAATTTATGACAAGAGTGCACCCTCAGAAATCTACATAACAAAAGGAGCTTTGACCTTTGTTTAAAAAAAAGACTTCCTCGTTGCCTTTTTCACATTTTAGAAATCATCACAAGTTATATATCACTTGAAAACATAAAATCTCAAAATTTATCCTTCAAAACCCATTTTTAAATCAGACATTGCATTACCATGTAAATGGAACATCAAAATCATGTTACAAAATTTTTTCAGTCATGAATTATAAAAATTTAGGTTTGTATCATGCACATTCAAGTCTATCTTCAAAAACATGAGTGACAGTTAACAGGTTAAAGATTTTTGATTCATTCGGACTGATACATTTAAAGCTTTGTGATTCATTCGGACTGGTTCATTCATAGATTTGTGAAGCTTTTGACTGATTTATTAAGAGATCTGTGAATCTTTTCAGTTAACTTGTTATGTCTTTTTGATCAATTTAATATAAGAGTCTTCTTGACCAATTCATTAATACATTTTTGAGCAATTCTTTAAAAAGATCTTTGGGTGTTTATGACAGATTCATTAGAATTTGTGAATCTTTTTGACCGATTTAAGAGAAGAGTTGTGAAACTTTTTTACCAGATTGTTATGAATCTTTATACTGATTCATAAACACATTTATTTTGGCCAATTCATTAACAGTTTTTTCAATATTTTTAATCCATTCATTATAAGATTTGTGAGTATTGCTGACCAATTTAATAGAAGATTAATGAAGTCTTTTGACCAAATATTTATTTTTTTGATAAATTCATCATAAGATTTGTTACTTTTTCTGACTGATTCATTAGTGTGACTCTTTTAAACTGATAAAAGATAGTTAAATATTTTTGATGAATTCATGGTAAGGTTTTTGAGTTTTTTTATCAATTTGTTTGTCAGTCAGAATACACTGGTTGTGCTTTATGTTTGTAAATTTTTTTAAATAGAAATGCATTGTTTTTATGCCATTTCTATTACTGTGGACTTTGAGTATTTTAGTATGTCGTTCTGTCCACATTAGATGAACCTTTCCTCCATGATATCGATGTGCTGCTGGTTCATTATGAATATTATCAAGTTAATTTTGAGCTTTTCAACAGAGGCCATTTTTATTATGAAGGTTAAAAGGTTAGAGCCACATGTATAATCAGCCGCTTCATTCCAATCTCTTCTACATCTTATTATAAAGACAGGCCAATTCCTCTCCTGTCATAACACCAATCAACACTGACTGCTATTTTTTGTTGAAGAAACTAATATTCCTCACTAATTACTGCAGGAGCAAATGATATGATAGGATTTCTCAGGTGGCGTGGTGTTCAATTCATGTCCACACAGCACCTGTCTGGGTGTTTGGAGATGCTGTACGTTCATCTCACTCTTAACACAGACTCCCTGAGCAAATACCTTGCCCCTCAAGGTGAGAGACCCTCTGAATACCAAATCACTCATGCCCCGTCCTGTCAGGACCCATTCGGCGGAGCATCCATCTCTCCCAGCTCTCTCCTCTCTCAGATGAGGGTTAGAAAAGGCATTGTGGGTAATGATATGCCATTATCTCTTTGCTTATGGTGCATGGCATCTAATGGCTCCTGCAAAATGTGCATATGGTTGTTCACCAGCTTCAGGTAGTTGAGCTGATAGGTGAGAGGAAAGATGTGTACAGGTTATGATATCAACTTAATTAAATGGGACTAAGTTGTGGATTAATGCTGGAGAGTTATAGCAGATATTCTAGATGATTTTGCATGAATTCAATTATTGTTTATATATATATATATATATATATATATATTTATATTAGGGATGCACGATATTGGATTTTGGCCGATATTCGATATGCCGATATTTTCAAAACAATTTTGGCCGATACCGATATATATATATACAACACGCCCCCCTATCGGTTTGGCTCATCGGCAGAAATATTCATATCGGCCGAGGCCGATAATGGTCATTTTAAGCTTTTATCGGCCGATACCGATGTTGTGGCGATATTATCGTGCATCCCTAATATATATATATATTAGTTTTACTGTATTCCCAATACCAGACAGTAGGAAATTCATCCATTAGGTCCAAGGCGTTAAAACAGACTTATTTTTCTATTTCATAAAAATGGCCAGCTGAACTTGAAGGCTGATTCTGAGAAATTCAAAGGTCATGGGCGATGAAGAGCTCTTCAAAAATATATCTACATACCCAAGATGAAAACAGACAGTTGTCAAAGCCACTTTGTTGTGCCTCGAACACATCTCTTTCTGAGCTCTCATAATCTGCCACTTTTGTTTAGCAGAGAGATACTATTGAAAATCCCTGGCGGCGGATGGATAAAGATTATCATTAATCCTGTTTCTCTTAATAAGAATTTCATACAAAGCAGCTGGTGCATATTAAACTGAGAGCAGAGCAATAAAAGGTGATGTACTATTTTTTTCACATATCACATTAACGTGCAAACAAATGCACGTGCACTGAGCCTTGAAGACACGGTTTGGAAAAGTTTCCCAAATGCTTCTGCTTTGAAGCGACACATTTTCTCAGTTAAACTTTATTTGTGTACTCTAAAAGAAAGTCCATGTGCAAAGCATGGTTGTTGAACTTTAATATGTTGTTGAAAACTGAGGTTTGGCCACGTTTGAAGTCCAGTTTGGAGGAAGGAGAAGGTACAGTCACGCGGGTGAGGACACATCTGGAAATGTGTCGGTCACTCGCACTTCATTCAGTATGCTTTGAGACTGAACACCTCTGGAAAACTCATTAAAACAGCTAAAGGCTCTTATAAAGTCAACATGAAACAGCGTTCACCATTCGTTTAGCTTTCTCACTAAGTTTAAATTGCAGAAAAGCAATAGTGAGTAACAGCGGAAGGCCATTTCCACCACAGGAGAAAGAAAAATGATCTCACAGTTTGACTTTTTCTCACAATTCTGAAGGAAAAAAGACAAAACTGCAAAATATAAACCCAAAAAGTCCACATTGTTAACTTAGAATTCTGAGGAAAAAAGTCATAATGAAATATTTAAACTCAATCTGGAAGAAAAAAGTAAGAATTGTGATTATTTAAGCACTGAATTTTTTTTAAAATTTTTTTTACTTTCTAAAAAAACGTAGTGAGATAAAGTCACGATTATGCAATCTTTTTTTTTTTTTCATTTGTATTCCATGCCAGACACAAGAATAACTGAATTGCAAAATGTAAACTGTAAATGGAATTTTAAGAGAAAGTCAAAATTTTGAGAAAAAAAGTCAGAATTGTGAGATTTCAATTTAGAATTCAGAAGGAAAAAAAAAAGTAAGAATTATGATTATTTAAAATTGTATGTCACAATTGTCATAAAAAAGTTATTTCATAAAAAATACATTTCATATTTAGTATTTTGTGGTGGAAACAAAAAAGTCAGAATGGTGAGATGTATACTTGGAATTATGAGAAAAAGTTTGAATAATTAAAATCTAATTAAAAGTCGCCGTTACTTTAAAAAGTGTATAATTTTTTTTTTTTGGGGGGGGGGTGCAATATGATAATACTAATAATAACTTGGACAAATGAAGCAGACATGGAGTTTAATTTGCACTCTTGAACATGACTAGAAACTTTAGTATGAAACTGTGTTTGCAACCTGTTTAAACCCAGTTAAACAGGATATTCAAGGAGAAAAGAAATATTTAGAAACTAAAGTCCATTTTGAGAGCTTAAGCAGAGTAAAAAACATCAGTGATGATCAGATGAGGCAATATGAGCATCTAGCACATGCTTCCAACAGGAGCTAGTATTAGCAGGACATCTGTCCATACATTATAACATGCATTTCTTCTTTCTGATGCTCTATTCATCACGTCAGGATCCTCCACACCTCTCAAACAAGCAGATGACTCTGTCTCTGCTGCATAAATGCAGTATGACTGCAGGAGATGTAGGAACTCGAAGCCAACAGATGCGTGAAGACAGAAGATAAATGATGGATTTTCAGGAGCACAGCATTTGTTTCTTATTTTCATCAATGTCGGCCTGAGGTTGTACATTATCCTCTTAGCGATTGAGTTCAAGTGAGGTGAATACAGCAATGCAGAATGCTGATTAACGTAATTATCAGGCCTGTTTGCAATTATGCTACAAACGAGAGTTACAGAGCTTTGATCCTGTGCATGATGACTGTGTGCTTCAAGACGGACCTAGAGGCACCAGCTAAATGGTTAATGTTTTCTTTTTTTCTTGTTTGTTAGTTACTAAGACTGGGTTATATAAATAACAACAATAATATTATATAAAATTTGCATTTAATTTTCATTTTCTATATAATTCATATTAAAATTCAATTTTTAATTAATATTTAAGAAGTAAATTTTAATATAAATTAGCCTTTATAAAATATATTTTATCTAAGAGAAACCTCCATATCAATCAGGAATGCAAGAAGTAAATAAAGCATATTTTCCACACTGCTTTGCACTAATTGAACACAGCATTATTTAATCATTAATCAAACTTATTAACTTTAATGCCATTTTTTTTTTATTAATGTTTAAATCAGAGATGCTTTTAAAACATTAGCAAACACCTTCGCATTACGGCGGTGAGTTTTGCATATGCAAACTCTAATTATCTTCAGAAAGTGTAGTAATGCAGTTCAACCAAAACTAGCCTCGGACCAGAACATTAATTAATCAGCAGAATTAATTTATCTCGTAAAGTGCGTTAGTTGGCTGTCCATTTATTACTGTAAATATGTATGAGCAGATGAATTATGAATGATGGTAATGCATGTCTTTGTGTATGGAGCACTCTGTGTCCGTCTCTGGATGATCTACAGTGCATCAGAGGCTCTCAGGGGAGTTGGTTCAGCACATTCAGATGTGACCGTCACTAAAAGCGGCTCTTTGAAGTTTCACTATATAGTGCTCAACTGAGAGAAAGAGACATCAGGATTCTGTAAGACGGCTTTTGAGTTTCTTCAACAGTGTCACAACAACGTCACACCTGCTTTGTTGTGATCTTCTAAACTGATCTCGGCTCAGTGAAAAGCTTGCTCCTGGATCAGCACAAAATCCATGCAAAGAAAAACTTTATTATAGTAGTATAGTAATAATCATGATCAGGAGACATCAAAGCAGTGCAGATAAATGCAGTGATGCATCAGTCACGAGCTGCCGAGCCATTACAATTCTTCAATGGTTAGCTATGACGAGCAGAAAAAGTTTAATTACTTTATTTTTTATTTCGCTCAAGCAAAGATGATACATCCAGTATTAATAAAAGCAAACTGGGGGCACAATCTGTTAAACCCATTCGTAGATTAATATGGATGTGAATTCACTCTCTCACCTGTTCAGCTCTTACCAACACAGTAATGCAGGATAAATAGCTCTGATATGCCAAAAAGCTGATTTTATCGCTAATGCAAATGAATACACTATTTATGAAGGTCCAGTTACATGAGCACAATTTCACATAGCCAATCTAATGAAAGAACAGATTTTTGTTTCATCACACACACAAAAAAATAATAATCATAACTGGTTCTCTCTCTCTCTCTCATATATGTGTGTGTATATATATATATATATATATATATATATATATATATATATATATATATATATATATGACATGCATAAGATTTATAATGATAACCATAGGAACTGCATAATATCACTTAGAGCCAGATATAGATGATGAGCCGTGTCATGAGTGACACTGTGGATACAGATGCTGTACCTCAAACATGATTTCAGCAGTCCTTCCAGAAACACAGCTTTCATTATCAGCGGATTACAGCTTTCTGACAGAAATCCACCTTTCGTCATCCAATAGCACCTCATTCATAGTCTGACCGACCTGCGGGAAAACTGCAGAAAGACCAAGTCCAGAGAGCCTCTGAGTGCTTGAAGTTACATGAGACTGGAGTTTAAACCAGCAAAGAACAGACTGACTCGATCAGGACCTAATACAGTTGTTGTGAAGAGAACAGGTTGGAATAATAAAAGAGGCAAATGAATAGCAGCTTAGAAGTGTTCACCTTACAGTTCAGCTTATTCTGAATAAACTAAGGCACAAAACATGCTCTTTAAGTGCATAAATGCAAACATTTCCAGCTACACAAGCTCGGTTTTGTGCATTGCTGTGATTCTCAGTATTTCTACTGTATAGCAGCATTATCATGGTATATCTTTCACAGTTTTATTTTTAGCTCAACTATGGAGCAACAGTTTGAATGGAATAGTTCTGAGCAAGTTAGTAAGTTGCAATGCATTCATGTCGGCATTAGTGCATTTGCATAAAAATATGCATGTTTCTGCTATGTATATTTTGCACTGATCAAATTTCAATCATTTTCTTAACATTTTCCGTTTTCACTTTAATGTTAAAATATTAGTCATTTTGTTGTGCATTTTAGTAATTTATACTGTTTAAATTTGAGTTATTTATTTTAATTTTAGTTTTTACAGTAGGCCCACTGTAGTACTAAACCTTTAGCACTTTTCAATTTTAATAAATTAAACAATATGAAAATGATAAATGTTGACTTGGTAAAAAAGCTGAAATAAAACAAAGTCTTATAAATGTGTCATTTAATTTAGTTTCAGTTAAAATTTATTTTGGTGTTTTTTCATAGCAACCCTGATTCAGATTCATACTGCAACATTCTTGTCACTCATTTATTAATATAATATACTGTATGTACAGCATAAGAGCGATTTCACAGCAGCTTATGCTTCAATAAATCATATAGCCAGGATAGGGATTAAATGAAAGAAAATACAAATCTGGCTGTACATGCATTTCATAAATGAGGCCGCAGATTTCAGCTGTAGTATGATCTGTGATATGGCCATTTCTGCTTGATGAATGTGGTTGATTTTAGCTACACTGGGAAAGTCACATATTTATTTAGAAGTTTGTTCAGACGCTGAAGGCGGAAACGCAGCGCAGAGATGCAAAGTTTCCTCCAGATGTCTTTCTCCCAAAGGTAATGTTGGTTTCTCATCTCACAGCTGGTGCTTCTACACCGCTTTGGGCAACAGCGACACATCACGGTTTGAGAATACCAACCTCTGTAGAAAATTAAGATTATTTTACTTCGGTGAGAGGAAGATTTTGTGTAGTTTGGAACAGGAGCTCTCACAGCGATAAAGATGAGGTAATTTTATATGTGAGTTTTGACCACTCAGCCTTCAGGACGCAGAACAGAGCTTCGTGGGAACATTTGTATGGCTGTGGAATCTCATTCTGACGGTACCCATTCACTGGCCAAGAACGACCCAGTGCAGAGTGGTTAAAATCATTAAGTGCACAGCTAGCCATGTATTATCCCACTTGCATGGTCATTTGCCAGCATTGACAGTTTGCAGTGCAATATTTGACCAGAAGTATAAAAATGACTTATTTTTGCGTCAATAACAGCTTGTTGATTAAGCTGACCGGTGCATTAAAACGGTTTTCTGTCAGCCAATCAGAATTGAGTATTCAGGCAGACCATGGTATAACTACATATTGGATGGCATGAGGGTAAATACATTTTCAGAAAATTATATATTTTTTCTTTAATTTTGTACTTTGGGATAACCCATAAAAATCACCAAGTAGACAAAGTACAGTATCTTTACGTCTCGTGGGTGATAAGAGAACAACCTCTGATCTTAAATCTAAAATCAAAAGACAAAGGGTGGATAAGATCAGACAACATATAACAACATATAGAAGACGTTCATCTGCTTTAATATCACATTCACAAAGGTCAGTTTAATTTACTGCAGACTAAAAGTATTCTCATTGGGATTCAACATCAGTTCCTCGCAGGATTAGAATTCATCAGCACTGAGAAAAACAGCCTTTAAATGTTACTTCTTATTAATCGAGATCAGTATTCTTTAGAAGTACATGCGAAAGATCAATACGTGCACAAAGATGTGAGCTATTCACAAATATTATGCAAACAAATATCAGTCAAATGCATTTTTTTATCACATTTCAGAAATTCAGAGTAAAATCTTTCAGTCTGGCATGAGTTTATAGGCAGGAACTGAAGTAGCTACAGGGAATATTTAACAAATGATAGCGGAGAATCGCTCTGTGATTCGGTTATGCTTACATGCCTGGGTCAAACCCTACGGGCAAGAACTGGAAAACCCACTTCAGCACATTTAAAGAAACAAGTGAGGAATCGCTGACAAACCAGCAAATCCCATTAAATGTGATTTGTTTTGTGGGTAGAGAGAGCTAGAGGGAAGAAAGAAGAAGAACACAGAAGAAATTAAATATATTCTGCTGTTTAAACGTTAGTTGTTTCGTCAAATTAGCATGGCTAAAGGGCTTACATACAAATACACACAACCAACTGGATGTTTATGAGCATTCGGTTCATTCACCAAGCAAAATATATCCATAGGTTTCTTGAGCTGAGGTCTTGAGCTGTTACAAAGTTACAAAGATTTCAGCACTTAATTCAGATCTTGAAATAAACAAAAACTATTTACTTATTAAATCATTTTCAACATTGTAGTTTAGTAAATTTTTATTGTTTTTAGATTTAACTAAACTATTTACTTATGAATTTAATATTTGTTTACCTTCGTTACATATTTCACATCCACCCAAAAATAAATACATTTACGAAAAGAACTCGTCATTCACACACACACGATTATATGTCTGATCTATAACGCAACTGCTCTCATGTTTTGCCGCAAATAGCGATTGCGAATAAATCTTTGCAGGACTTTGAAATGAAGAGTGTACAAAGTATCACCTCTATAGCAATAGTGTGAAAGTACATAGTACATAACGTGCACAATACCAGTACAAGCACTGATATCTATTGGTAAAACATAAGTCACATGACTAAATTTGCATCATCGTTTTCAAAAGCCTCTGTTTTCACAGTCCACACTACGACGCAAAGACAGCGTTTTAAAAAAATATCCGCTTTTGAGAGCGTTTTCCATTTTCATTGACTTAAAACGCCATCTCAGTGTGGACAGAAGGCCAAAACGGAGACAAAAATATTAGTTTTCAAACTAAAACGTATTAGTGTGGACATGGTCTAACAGTCGAATATTCACGGGTGCTATGCCATTTTTTACTATAAGGGGGAGCTCAAATGTCGGATTTCACAGAACTAATGTTTTTCTCCCAATAAGTTAATATACAGCCTATTATGATAAAGATGTAAGAATCTGAAAAAAAAGAAACTTCCAATTAATATTTTAAAGTGCGTGAATAAATCCAACCACCCCTATAGATTTATGTTTCACTTTCAATAATCCTTGACCGACAGAGGAGCATCTTGGTGGCAGGGAGTTAAAACTTTACCAAGACTCAAACTGACACAGGCAGAGACTGGATTTTTTTCCAACAGGTAGGGTACAAGTGATTTCAAAACATTTCAGCCGGTGTATATATCGTGGATATATTATTCAGCTGATATAAGATGCATTTGGTTTTGAGTCAAGCGCTTCATTGTAGAACTACGATGATATCTCTTCAGCGTACAGCATGAGCAGGTCAAACTAAAATGCAGAATGTTAATAACTATGACTGGGACTGTTATATACATACTGTTATAAGACCATTGTACTAAAACGGTGTGAATTTTTAGAGTTAGCTACCGTGTTTCTGCACATTGTTTCATGAAGAACGCGTCCACCGGAGGAGTTTGCATTCAGAGCCACGCAGATATGTTCGTGCATTTGGGCCCTTTTTGCAAATAGCCTATAAGTCTTAATATTAACGTTATGTTGTATAAATGAAGCGTATTCTATATGAAATTATAAGTTGAATCCCATTGATTAAAAACTTGCGATCAAATGCATCACTCTACTGGTCATCTTCAGCTCTCGCAGCTCTAAACAGAAATGCAGAACATTAACTGCTAACATTTTCGGCTAACGTTATAAATGAGAGCACTATTGTAAAAAATAAGGCGCTTGTAGGCACTTACAATATCAGCATACGTTGTGAACTTTAGAAAACAAAACTGGCACGCTTTCTGCCGTCTCAGTCATGAGCATAAGGGAGTCACAAAAACAAAGCAAAACTCAAATATTATCTGTTCCCTGGCCCAGACACATTATGGTTCTAACTTGCGGTTTTATGGCAAGCGTTGCACTTTTGACGTGAAAACTGTTCTGATGTCTTAAGTTGGGGCTCATAGGGCTCAGGATGAAATACAATACTTTTCTAAATGAACAGGTCTCAAGGAGAGGAACTTAAAGCACTGATGCCAGGAGGCAGTTATGTGAGAAGACAGCCAGATGATACCAAAAACTCAAGCAAATTATTTTTATTTGAGGTGGGGGACAGACAATTTCTAAACCGTTTGAAAAAACATGCCATATGAATAGAGCATGGAATTGAAAAGATCTCCAGTAAGTGTTAGGCAGAATTCCCATTAGCTATTCAACGACCACGTTGCTGACCGCTTCCTTTGCCACATGCCAGACAGTTCCCTTGACCACTTCCCTGGCCACTTCCCTGGCCATAACCTCTGCCCTGGCCATAACCACTGCCCTGGCCACTTCCCTGGCCCTGTCCCTGGCCTTGGCCTTGGCCTTGTCCCTGACCGCTTCCCTGGCCCTGTCCCTGGTCGCTTCCCTGGCCCTGACCTTGGCCTTGTCCCTGGCCGCTTCCCTGGCCCTGTCCCTGGCCTTGGCCTTGTCCCTGACCGCTTCCCTGGCCCTGACCTTGGCCTTGTCCCTGGCCGCTTCCCTGACCCTGTCTCTGACCGCTTCCCTGACCCTGTCCCTGACCTTGGCCCTGGCCCTGGCCGCTTCCCTGACCCTGTCCCTGGCTGCTTCCCTGACCCTGTCTCTGACCGCTTCCCTGACCCTGTCCCTGACCTTGGCCCTGGCCCTGGCCCCTTCCCTGGCCTTGTCCGTGTCCCTGACCACTTCCCTGTCCTTGTCCGCTTCCCTGGCCTTGTCCTTGTCCTTGTCCCTGGCCGCTTCCCTGACCCTGTCCCTGGCTGCTTCCCTGACCCTGTCTCTGACCGCTTCCCTGACCCTGTCCCTGACCTTGGCCCTGGCCCTGGCCCCTTCCCTGGCCTTGTCCGTGTCCCTGACCACTTCCCTGTCCTTGTCCGCTTCCCTGGCCTTGTCCTTGTCCTTGTCCCTGTCCCTGACCACTTCCCTGTCCTTGTCCGCTTCCCTGGCCTTGTCCCTGTCCTTGTCCCTGACCCCTTCCCTGGCCTTGTCCCTGTCCTTGTCCCTGTCCCTGACCACTTCCCTGTCCTTGTCCGCTTCCCAGGCCTTGTCCCTGTCCTTGTCCTTGTCCCTGTCCGCTTCCCTGGCCTTGTCCCTGACCCCGGCCTTGTCCCTTGCCGCTTCCCTGACCCTGTCCTTGGCCGCTTCCCTGACCCCGGCCTTGTCCCCGTCCCCGACCGCTTCCCTGGCCTTTTTCCTGACCCTGTCCATGACCGCTTCCCTAGCCCCGGCCCTTACCCTGTCCATGACCACTTCCATGACCGCTTCCCTGGCCCTGTCCAAAAATTACAACTATGCTCAGTTGCGTTGTGTTCTCCATGCATTTCCGTGTGCGTTTGCATTGACGTATGGTGACTTCAAACGCACCTGGGTTCGATACAACTATTGAGTGTGAAAGCAGACGCGGGCGACGCTGGCAACAATCGCGCATGGGCTCGGACCGCAGCAAACGAGCCCAGTGTAAAAGCCCCCTCAGAGTTCAAGTTTAAACTCAGAGTTGGTTGAACCTCCTTATTGAAACTGGCCCCAGGTGGTCCCCGATCATGTTGTGGTAAGAATATAATTCATTTGATTGCAGACTGGTCAAACCTGAGTTTATGGCAATGTTGAGATCTAAAACTGAAAAATTTGATCTCATTATTGAAAGAATTGAAATGTGAAATATCTCTTTTGTGATTTTACTGTCCTATAAGATCAATTACCTACCAGTTTCCTATCTATTGTGTGTGTGTGTGGGGGGGGGGGGGGCTTCATCCAGACACTGCATCGACTTGCATCAAGCCCTAAACAGCTCTTAATATCAATGAGTAAAGTGGAGCTTTTAAAGAGAGATTTATTTTGGGATGAATGTGTTGCCCATGGGCAGTGTCTCAGAGCCTTTGATGCCCACAGAGCTGAAAGTCCCTTTCCACGCAGCTGAATTATACATCACAGATACTTTAGTGCTACATACTGCAGGAGGGGTTCATGCTGAGAGCATTAGGTCTTAATCAGCGATCATTCAACTAAAGATGTTGCGCAAAGCTTGTTAGGTGATTGTGATGGGTTTTACGCAACCTGTCAGTTTAATTTGGACTAAACAAAATTAAGTAGTAATGTCCCAGGAGTAGCATGTGACACTTTACTAGAATCTTTTATGTATAATGCGTTATAAAAAAATAAAAAATAATAATAGTTCACCCAAAAAGGAAAATTTGCTGAAGATGTCCTCACCCTCAGGCCATCCAAGATGTAGATGAGTTTGTTTCTTCATCAGATTTGGAGAAATGCAGCATTCCATCACTTGCTCATCAGTGGATCCTCTGCAGTGAATGGGTGCCGTCAGAATGAGAGTCCAAACAGCTGATAAAAACATCAAAATAATCCACACCACTCCAGTCCATCAGTTAATGTCTTGTGAAGCCAAAAGCTTCCATTGGTCAGTCCATTGGTGAGCAAGTGATGCAATGCTACATTTCTCAAAAAATCATGTATGGCCTGAGGATGAGTAAGTTTGAAACATATTTTTTTAAGTTTTATTAGAACTATTCCTTTACACAGACATATGGTGATCTCTATTAACTGCCACACAGACGTATAACCTTTTCTCATAATGACAAATGCTCAAGTGAATCCTCATCCGGGTGTGTAAATCAGCATGAATAATGTACACTCATAATCTGATAAACTCGCCTTACTTGTAATGCATTACCCCCAACACTGGCACCATCTAATGACAAGTGGTGGTTTCTCAAGGAATCCCTCTTTTGAATCTATTTGTTTCAATGAATCCTCAATGAAAATGGTTGGTGTAGAGTCACTATTCATGATTCAGTCTGAATTCCTTCAAATTTGAGTCTGTTCTCTAGCAAAAGATTCATTCGGACAACTGAATCAAACTGAATCATTTATCACTCAGCAAACCAGAAAACAAGCGAAGCGGTGGATAATGTTGAAAATGTATCCGTTACAAAAAATGTGCAAAAAAAAAAAAAAGATTTTCTACCTTGTAATATCATGTAAAGTCGAATATTGAAATGATTAAATGAAGTGGTATACATTTGAGTACCATGTTATAGTCTTTCATGTGTTAACCTTTAACACTGATGTTTTATTCATACACTTTTAAGTTTGAAGAATTCTGAAGGAATGTTTTAAAGGAATGAACAAACCCTCTCAGTCTGTGAGATCTGTGACACAGTTTAACACACCTCCAGTCCTCGAGGGTTTCACAAGCCCAAACTAACCAGTGACTAACTTACTGTAATAAATCTACCTGATTAGCTATTAAAAGAAGGGCCTTAACCACCGACTTAGTCTTACACAGCCAATCACATGGGTGTGAGGAAACAGAAGACTTTAAACATTGTTATACCATGTTGTTTTGACAAATACCATGGTACTGTCGTGTTTATCATAATATTCTTTGAAGTACATTAGAGTGTTTGATTATTGTAATCATATTACAGATTAACTACCATGTTATTCCTCTCTGATACCATCACTTACTATACCATAGTAATGCAACAGTACTTCAGATTAAAAAACATTCTTGCAGTGTTTTTCCCCTCCCTGTGTTCCTGTAGGGTGGTGAGGTAATGACAGATTCTGTCATAATCTTAGTGTTTCTCAGGTGACACACAGACGAGTCGAGCAGCGTCTCACAGACATGTGCCTCGACATGTTCCCGCACCCATGCCCAAACTCTGCTGTCTTCAGATCATCACGAGGTGTGTGTGATTGATGCTGGACTGCTCTCTCACATTCATTCACACACTGAATAACAAATGTGAGTAGAGTAAAAAAAAAATGTTTTTATTGTTTGCTGAGCAAGGTCCAAAAGTCTAAAGCCTGACATATTTATTTTACTTTTTTTGTATTTTCATATATATATATATATATATATATATATATATATATATATATATATATATATATATATATATATATATATATATATATATATATTTTTTTTTTAAATAAATATATCTCCATGTTTTCTGTATTAACTCGATATTATTTCAATTGTTTTTTATTATTTTTATTTAATTTAAATTTAACATGATTTTTCTTTGTAGAATTCTACACACACACAAATATATTTATACACACACACACACACACACATATATATATATATATATATATATATATTGTCTCTACAGCATTTATCAGTATCATAGAGAAGATATGGGATGTAATGCAAAGTTGCAATATGCTTCATTTATGCAGCATTAAGTAGATATTTGCACAAAGAAACAACAAAAGCTTCGTTATCTAGACATAGACAAATTATGCTCAAGTGTCGCACATGTTTGTAATTTCAGATGCGAGTCACACCACACAACACTGCTATGATTTCCATATACATCGGTGCTTCAAAAGATTGCTGGCCTTTAATCTGTGGAGGCAAACAAACCGTGTCAGTCAAGTAAATTTATACAGCTGATTTCCATAATTTGCTGGCTTTGGTTTACTTAAAGGAAAGGAGGAGTCCGTTTGCAACCAAGTTTGTTTTGGAGCGTCGACTTATTACTGTCTGCCTCATTCAAGTATATGTATCGATGGGTAATTGCTACGAGATGATTGTATTTACAGTCAAACATTATTATGTTTTGCGACAGTGAAACAGGAAGCCACTGTGCCAACAAAACAGACTCAAAATATTCATAATTCAAACTCAACATGTTCATTGTAATAAGGCTTTAGGTGCCCAGCAATTTGGGCAAGGATATGTAACACTGAGCTTTCTCATTTACAGAGTTGGCTTCAGGAAAGTAGCATGTAAGACCTGTTAGATCTGCAGTAAACTAGTCAGCTAAATTTGATTTGAAAGACCAACTTTTTAGGCTATGTTTGAAATATCACACTAGCTTGCTACTCATGCTACACTACATATTATTTCTGCAGTATTTCATATGTATGTGTATATTGTACTGTACATGTGTGCATGAAATACTTTGATTTAAGTCAAAAACACTGTGGCCCTGTCCCAAATGACACACTTCATATGCACTAGCAGTCTTGCTGACTTAAAATATGCTTCCATTTTGGACAGGGCCCAAATAATAAAGTATCCCACAATTACATTGCACTCAACGTGAACTTACATTTAGTGAAGGTAATTTTAGATGTGATTTTTAACATCAGCTAAATTAGGAAAAGCATACTAATATCTTACTATTTACCATTTAAAGATAAAAGTGTGCTATTACGAAATATTTATTTATATCCTGACAAAATAGCGGAATTAAACATGCAATAATGAGATTACAGCTTGAAATGTGATTATTGCATAATTTATTACGTGTTGCATACTTTTTTCACACTATTATCAACACATACTGTTTTGCATAGTATTTCACATACTATTAAGCATCCTTTTTCAAATACACAAATCACATATGATTTTTCATACTAGTTTTTTCATTCTTTACATAGTAGAATGTTTAGACTCTGCAGCAGTACTACTTCAGATCTGCAGCACAAGTGATTGTGGGTAATTTAATCCTAAAATGAATGCATAGATGCATACTTATTCAAAAAACAATGGTAAAATGGTATTTCGACACTAAACTTATTCATGCATTTTTTTACCGTACAAGTAGTATGCAGATTGTAACAAATGCCTTGTGGTCTCAATGTGTCATCGGTCTCAATCTGGCTTGTCGGAACATCTGCCGAAAAAGCCGTTTTATTTGCCAATAGGCCAAACAGCTGTGGCGATGGCCAATGTGAGCTGTTGATAATCCACTGTGTAATTGAGTGTCCTAATCGCACTTCTAGTTGCAGTATTTATGGCACCTAAATAACAGCCTGCTGGTTGTACATAATGATGCTTTTATTTGTTGCCCAGTCTTGTGCCAAAGTCGCAGTCTTCCACAATGCACCCCAGGAACCAATTACGAGCGCCAATTCACTCCAGCAGCATTACGGGACAAACAGATATGTGCAAACATGGAAACTTTGCCATGTTTGCCTGCCGCCTGTTTACACATGGCAGGCCAAGAGTGTGTGCTTATTCAACAACACCCTGCTTCACACTGCTATTTAGATTGCTGTTGGCAAACACCAGTAAGGTTTGCAAATGTATGTGTTTTGTAAAATATTTAAGGTTAAATTTAAGATTTATGTATAAAATCATGCATATATCCATTTGGATTGCAGTTTTAACAGACTAATACAATTAATGTGATGCATGTTTATGAGATTTCTGCTCTTAAAAAATCATGGCATAGTTGATAGTTATCATTATGTAAATCATGGAAAAAGTCCACTCACTGCATTTAGATAAACACGCATTTTGGTTGGTAATGACAGTCATACGTCATTTCTTGACGACATTATTCCTAATCTTGCTAGAGATCACTTAACTTTAAATAAGGTGCTTGCACAAAAAACTTATAGGGTTGGTTTTTTTTGTTGAAGGACAGTCTGCGACTAGCTGTAGAACAAGCAATATTCGGTTAATTAAAATGTATGCGATCAAAATAAATTGGATTTATTAATGTTAAATAAAGCTGGTTACTGTATTTTTAAATCACATTCGGTTTATTAGTACTACAGTATAATAGAAATCTTCTTTTTTTGAAAATTTCTTATTTTTGTCTCATAACTGGCAAACATGCCTGGCATTATGTTTATTAGTTTGTTAATGATAATATTCTGTAATCCAAAAAGATGGAAATTTTATATGCTATTCATAACTCTTAAATGTAGGTCTTAATCTGTGTGATTTTAATATAGTTTGAATTTGTTTATATTTTTATATTTTAGAAGTAGAAGCTTAAGTAATTGTTGAGTGTTTATAAAAAAATATACAATTTATTCTGTCCTCAATATTTGCTCTTTCAGTCTTAAATCTTTAAGTCAATTTTCACAAGTAAACAAGGTCATAATCCACCTTGTTTACTTTCGTAATACAGGTTTCTGGAATCATCCCAGTCAAAAAAACTCCTCTTGTAGTGCTTCGCAATACTTTAAAACAATATTATAGTCTGAAGCAACTCACATTCAGGCTCTATTCTGATATATAACAGCCTTTTTTCATCATCCACTCAATTCCTGATGGATAAAATCAAGTTTTGTTCAAGTAGAAGTTTAATTAATGACTGCAGTTTCATGTTGAATAAAAAAAAAAAAAAAAAAAAAAACACTTGTTTGATGCATCACTTCTTTTCAAAATGGCTTTGTGGTAAAGTTTTCTAATGTCTTCCATCTCAACGCCATTCATCTTCCTCTTAAATAAGATTGGGGTTTGGGTTTGGGTTTAATGCAGCCTGTCAGATGGTGCAAGCACAATGCATGTCGTTCATAATGAGAAGTGACAGGTGTTTGTCTCTGAAGGATTTGTCGGAGATCATGGCTTTTGATGCTCTACTGTTGTTTTTTGCTCATCTGAAGGATGACTCTCAGATGTTGGGAAATACATGTCCAGCATCACAGGGATGCCAGAGCATTTGCAACCTTTTTATTTACGTAATGTGATGTATTTATGAGTAAAACAGGACATGCAATGAGAAAAATGCATTATTTTGTGATGGGAATCGATTGGATTGCAATTGGTGCTTTTAAATCATGTTGAAAGGATTGTATTTATGAGTTGAATGCACATGAATGTCACCAAAAAAATTTAATTTATGAGCGAAAAACTCTGAACTCTTTTTTCTGAAATGATTTTTTTCCCCTCAAATATACATTAAAACTTAGTAAGTTAAAACAAAGTTGGTTAGTTGCATAGTCACATGTGGGATTTACATTGAAACTGTCATAGATCCAACGATAGCAAGGAAGATGAAGGTAATTCAAATAAATATTTTAAATTGTAATCCATACGATACACAAAAGGTAAATACTTCAGGTAAAACAAACACGTGACACCTAACAACAGCGGACAGCAAAATGAACAGACATGAGACTATAAATAAGGCAAGGTAACGAGGGGCAGACGGGGGAACACAATGAATGAGATTAATTAAATAATGAGAACTAAAGGGATCAGGAACAGAACCAAATAAGGGCAAAACCGGAACAGGAAGGAACCAACAGAGAAAAAAAAATTTTTTTGAATGCACCTGCAATATTAGGATTTGATCAAAATTCAGGAGAAAATAGGTTGAAAAATAAGTGGAGAAAAAGGCATAGTGACAGATTACAAGCTTCTTTTTTTCCATAATGATAAAATTCACTGAGGAATTAGTTATCAATGCAAAAAAACATGGTTAAATACTGGAGAAACATAATTTATTTTCTCAAAACTGGCAAATGTCCATGCATTCTGCATAAATTGTACACAGTCCATGACAAACGTGATTCATCAGTATTCATCAGTAAGTCCTTTCAGGAAACAAGCCATCATCTCACAGACTAATTAAATTGTGGGAAGACTAATAGAATCGCGCACCCATTATGACCCTGATGTAAATGGAAAAATTAAAAGCCTCAAAGTAGTGGCTTGTATGAAACTCCCTTTCGTGCATCTTTCCGTTTCAAAAGCCAATTTCCCCTTCTACTAAAGCCTCCACCGAGGTCCTGCTCCAGGTCCGTGTGACTCATAACAATGTCATTTATTATTAGCACCACTATTGATATTGATTTAATGTATTCATGGTTTAAAGTCGAACTAATGGCTTTGAAGGCTTGAATCTTAATTTATCGTCCGCTAAGGTGAAATGACACTTTCTCCAAGCCTGACATTCTCAGGTTTGCTATGCAATTCCCCAAAATCCTTTCATGACCTAAGTTATCTCAAAGTTGAACAACTCTATATAAACCCGCGTATCCAATGGGCCTTGTCACAGAGAATTGATCTTGTGATGAAAGAGTCGAGTCTTCAGCGGCTGAACAGGGTTTTTTCTCATAAATGTGCCATCAATCTCCTTGATTCTGTGCTGACCTTCTTCCGTCCGTGTGTTTTGGCTTTTCCTGGGCACATTTTTACTTTCTCTTGTGAAACAGTGGGATATTTTCATCTGATCTTACCAGATATGTTGCTGTATGTGAGAACTCTCCAAAATAAAGACATAAATCCTATTTGTTTTGAAGAGAGTTAGTCATTGGTTGCAGTTTAGCAGGTCAAATAACTGTAGACAAGCACAGCTTGTTACCATTGACCGTTTTGATAAGGTCACGCTCATTGTGTTAATCTCCACTGCGGCCTATTATACAATGGGAAAGAGAACATCATGATCCGGAGAGTAATTTAGACTTCATTTGGCACAATTAAATACCCTTTTCGCTGGTTTCTGGCCTGAATGTGTGCACATATAAAGCCAGTAGTTCACCCCAATAACTAAAATACTGCCATTACGTTGAAGGTGAATAAGGGCATGTGCTGTCTAGCTCCTAAAATGATGAAAAAGCATAATTAAAGCACCATTAAAGCTTTATGAAGTCCTTCTGAGGCCGTATGATGGCTGCTGTGGTGCATCTTCGCATGGCATTTTTGAATAAGATCTCTATATTGACAAAAAAATATGATATTATAAGCATTTTAGGCTCACTTCTGATGCAAAGGTCGGTTTTTGGACAGCTGATAATATTAAGCTGAAATGCAATGCATGCATCCTCTATGGATAAATCAGGCCCAGAATGCATTGCAATGAAGCAATAGATTTTCATTCAGTCGTGTGAGTGATGAGTCAAATGTCAAGCAATGATACATCAAAGATGAGGAGCCATTCACACAGAACAAGGTTTTGCATCTACAAATGCAAGATGCTGCATTCCAGAATGTTTTTTTAATTTATTTTTTTAAAGCACAGCTTTTCATACTGTAAATGAATGTTTGCGATGCTTGCCCCGCCTCTGGGGTCTAATGATTGGTCCACTGGTTTGGAACTGACATTGACGAGCGGTGCTGCTTGTTTACATTTTTTTTTAACCTGACTCCATCTTAAAAATGCAGCCCTTTGTCCTGCAATGTGTGCTGACACTTTATACTTAAGCCAACCCAACAGCCCGAAACTTTTTTTTTGCTCTCTTACTAAGGCAAACCCTGGTTTTGTATTTAGTTAATGCTCCATGTATGTTCAGTATTTTCTGTTCTGCAATATAAAACACTACACATACACATACAAATACACATCCATCTTGCGCATTTACATAGAAAAACTATGGAAAAGTAGTGCATTGGATTGAAAAAATGAGTTCTATGTGAATACAAAAATATCGACAAGTTTATGTTTATATGTACGTGTATGTGTGTGTGTCTTAAAGTAAATAATGAAAATAATTAAAGCTTATTGTTTTTTTTTTGTTTGTTTTTTTTTGCATGTGTAGACATCTAGGTGATTCGCTTGGATTTTAAGTAGACCTAATATCTCCTCAATATACTGTGGAACAACTGTGTAGAGTGTTCATCTGTACATATAACCACTTAGAGCTATTTATAACCACAAGACACTGGCATCCATCAGCAGCCATTTAAATGGTTTTTATGCAGCAGACTGGCGATAAACCAGCATTGCTCTTCGCAGAAAACATTATCTACAGTCTGTCCAGACGCTTAGTTTCAGCTGACTTACATGCAGATGTGTAAAACACATTTTCCCTGGAGTAAAAATACACTCACCCCTGTGAGTCACACAGTTGTTCATGTGATATTTCTTTCCTTTTGAAAAAAAGGGGTAAAGAATAGATGGGGAGAAAAGCTGTTCTTAATTCGCCCCCAAATTGAACCATTTTTCTTTTGAAAATGCATTTAATCATAACCTGGATTTGTAGATTTTACTTATGCATTAACTTGCAAAACTTAACTAGCATTTACCGGCACACATTAAAAGATCCGTCTGTAAATCAAAGGATGTCCGTGACTTCACTCCTTCTTTTATTTCAAAGATCTGTGCTGAAGACATTAGACTGCAAATGGACAGATTCTAGTAACAATGTGATTTAAATTCATGCCATTTAACTGCAGTTCTGCCGGTGTCCTTTTAATCAAGGCTTTTCCCGTTCCCTGTCCAGCTTCTCTTTGATCTGCGTGCTGTAACAAAATCTGGTTATTCATGCACTTTGCATGAACTAGTCACAATCTGGTTGATTTCCTCGATTCCCCTTTGAGTTACAGTAGAGACATTGTAGAGGAGGCCGTTTGTGTATTAAAATTAATAGTGGAAAGTCATATTGCCTGTTTACACTTGAATGCACATGAGCTGGATCTGCATGGTCTGTGCTACAGCAGATTTTATTCCTGATTTTAAATATGTTGTTTAAGAAATAGATCTCGTTCTTACTCTGTTCAAGTAGACGGAGCTGATCTGCATCACTGGAAATCTCTGCCTAGGGCTTTCCAAGATAGTCTTTATGTGAACTGAGTGATCTTTGATAATAGGTGCTGTACAAGTCAAAACCATAGTGCAGTCTTTTACTGTTCTACACTTCATTTTTTAGAAATATGCTCTGGCAATAACTTTACACAAATCAAGAAAATGGTTTTACAGTTAATACAGTTTTATATCCAGTGCCAAATTATATACACAGTGCTGGGGATATTGCTTAAATATTGTAGTCTGTTACTGATTCCAAATTACATGAAAATTGCATTTACGTAGTAATGTAATCCTTTAAATTACACATTTTATGTAATAAATTTAGACTACTTTTAGATTACTCATTTATCATATTGAGTTAAATAGGATAATTTTGCACCATACTGATATAAAAACACTAAGAGAAGCAAATGAAATCCATTTGTGTGCATTAAATATTCCATTATGTCAAGGTTTCCCAAACTGGGCTGGGGGTTCATAAGTTTAATCAAAATCTTATAATTAATTAAATCATAAAAGTATAAAACAAAAAAATAAATCAGTTTAAAATAACAACAAACTAAAACGCTTTCTAAAAAAAATTGTTTACTTGAATGTCATGTGACCATTAACCAACTTTAGAGAACAGTGAACCTGTAAAGTAACTGTATTTGGTTACAAGTATTTTACGGTATTAAATAATCCAATTACAAGTACTTAATTTTTGGAATTTTATTACATAATCCAGATTACATAACCAGCACTGGAAGATAATTTCCTACTTGTGTTCAGTTCACTGTGATATTGTGGTTAAAGCAAACTAATATGATTTCCGTCTCTTAAAATAGCAGGTTTAATATAATATTCAGGAATATATAATAAGGGTATGTAATTGTACTGCATACTAGAAATGACCCAGGTAATCTAGATGGTGTAACTTGATGTGGAGTTATGCATATTTTAATGGAAATAGCATTAGAAGTAGTCTAGATAGCAACAGTCTCAAACTAGATGGAAAGTTTGTGTGAAAATTATGTCAGTTTAATAATTGATGCCTTTTCTATTCACTTGTTGGTGTTAGACCATCTTCAGATCAGGAGAAACAATGATGATGATGGATCAGATATAAATACAGGGCCAGCATTCAGTATTAAACAACATTTCTACAATCTACTGTTTCTCCCGGTGCCTTGTAGACTTAAAAACATCGGACACTTGTTATTTATTAATGTTATGCTCTATTACAAAATAACTTTAAATAAGCCTTTCCTAGCTATATTGAGGCATTAACATGGGATCATTGTCCCATTGACTTCCTCCCATAATTCCTCTTTTGAATCAATCATCTGATGCTAAATAAGAATCCATTCACAGTGTGTTATCGATGTCTTGTGCTTCAATCCGAACAAAGATGAAAACATTCAATTAGCAGTCCCTCGACTGGGAATGAAATGGGAGCAGAGTGCAATGGCGCGGATTCTGAAGTAGCGCGTAATTCGCGAGCCAGCCTCTATTATGGCATTCTGCATCGACCCATCTGTGGCTGAGATAAGTGGGAAATCAATGGCTATTGATTAAGATTAGACTGTTACTGTCAAGCTCCTCGGCCGTCTGCCAGATAAGGCGGGTTTGTGCGGTTCAGCCCAATAAATGACCCACTCGGGGCACGGGCCACCTGATGGGGATCGTCTGCAGTATATGAACTCTGACCTCCTGTGACCCGACAGACAGAGCCGGTCACTTTCTGACCCATTCGGCTGTTTATATGTGTTAGTGCCATCATTTGAGCTGATGTGATCCATCCATTCATCCATCCATTATTTTATCTATCCATCCATCCATTATTCTATCCATTCTCCTTCCATCCACCTACTGCTCTATAATTGTCATCCATATATTCATTCTGTCCATCCATCCATCCATTCACCTATCATTCTATAATTCTGTCATCCATCCCTCACTCCATCCACCTATTGTTATCATTCTGTATATCTGTCTGTCTTTTTGTCTATCCATCCACCTTTCGTTCCATCATTCTGTCATCCATCCATTTGTCCATCCATCCACCTTTCGTTCCATCATTCCGTCATCCATCCATTTGTCCATCCATCCACCTTTCGTTCCATCATTCCATCATCCATCCATTTGTCCATCCATCCACCTTTCGTTCCATCATTCCGTCATCCATCCATTTGTCCATCCATCCACCTTTCGTTCCATCATTCCATCATCCATCCATTTGTCCATCCATCCACCTTTCGTTCCATCATTCCGTCATCCATCCATTTGTCCATCCATCCACCTTTCGTTCCATCATTCCATCATCCATCCATTTGTCCATCCATCCACCTTTCGTTCCATCATTCCATCATCCATCCATTTGTCCATCCATCCACCTTTCGTTCCATCATTCCGTCATCCATCCATTTGTCCATCCATCCACCTTTCGTTCCATCATTCTGTCATCCATCCATTTGTCCATCCATCCACCTTTCGTTCCATCATTCCATCATCCATCCATTTGTCCATCCATCCACCTTTCGTTCCATCATTCTGTCATCCATCCATTTGTCCATCCATCCTTCTATCCATCTACTGTTCTATCATGGTAGTCCTTCCATCCATTCACCCATCCCTCATTCTGTCATCCATCCATCAGTCCATCTACCTATCCTTATATCATTCTGTATGTCTGACTGTCTGTCTGTCTTTCCTCTGTCTTGTCTATCAATCATTCTGTCATTCTATACATCCATTCATCCATCCATTCACCTTTTGTTCTATCCATCCATCCACCTATCATTTTATCATTCTGTCATCCATCCATTTGTCCATCCATTCTTCCATCCACCTATTGTTCTATCATTGTCATCCATCCATCCACCTATCATTATATCATTCTGTCTATCTATCTGACTTTCTGTCTATCCATCATTCTATCCATCCATCCATTTTTTTAAATATCATTTTAAGTTACACACATTTCTTTGAATTTCAATTAATTTAGTTTAAATTAGAATTTTGAAATCTCAGTTCAAATTCAGTGAAATTAAATACTGTAAAATCCTTTTGGGATGAAACGCTTGATCTGGACGATCTGGAGGTCAAAGGTCATGAGCAGCACTAAACTGAACGTGGCTGGAACTGCATGCATTACAGTGCTTTTACCATATTTTACAGATGTTCATATGCACGATGCACAGCAGAGACTGCATTTAATCAGGTTTTACAGTCGGAAGTATCCATTTTATAATGGCATTCAATCACTTTACATCCTGTCAATGAAACTGCAAGCACTCAACGAGACACAGTCCATCCATGAAGTATCTGGACACTACACATGATTGTGCCATAAACCAAGTGTGACAGCCAATTAAACCCCTAGTGATATCATGACGATCAGTCCTTCAAATGTCTAATGAGCAGGTGTTGTCCTATTTGAAGGCTCCTACTGAATAACGCCGCCCTAAACGGAGCGAAAAGACTTTCCCTGGAGAACAGAGATAAGCCAGAGATAGACGTATAGATAGAGGGGCAAGAGAGGAAGATCACTTCAGAGACAAGGGCAGACGCCCACCCACACACTCGCCCAGAATAGAGGTCGTAATGCAAAGGCGTGATCAGAGAGGAAATGGTGAGAACCTTCCCACAATCCATCAGTCCAGCTTGAATCGATGTGTGTGGGTGTTAGAAAAGCCTCAATGTTCCTCTGTTCTCAGCGTGCCATTTGAATCAACTAATTTGATCAAAATACAATTAAACTTTGTTTTGTAATTTAAAATATTATTTTTAGTATTTCTAATATTAATAATATTATTTAAACACTGTGCAGTAATATTACGTTTCCATTTTTCCAAGAGGCTGATTTTGGCTGACAGCAGCATGATTTATTTGGAAGATGTGTTGAATTAAAATGAAAATTCACGCTTGTCCGAATCTCAGCACAGACTTGACCCGATACACAACTGAAGCATGTTTAATGAGCATCCAGGAAACCCTTGACCTGAGCTTCCTCTCAACACAATAACTGTTTGTATGACTGTGACTCTGCAGGGCAGGTTTGTGCTGAATGCGTGATGTGTCCCATTAAACAGTCATTGTGCTGGGGGATAAACGGCTCTAGGATGTCATTGTCAGGTGTGTGTGGATGTCAGGTGAGGCTTTAATTAAACAATGCTGACACACTCACACACACGGCTTTATTTTCACCGGTGATTGGTGATGCATTATTAAATTTTAAGTTCACAGATGAATCACGACATGAAAATACAAAATAAAAACTTTACAAATTAATTAATATATCAATGATTATTTCGGAGTGTATTACAGTATTGGAGCCTGCCTTGTTGTCTGAAGCTATTTACACTAACTCTTCCCACCAATGTGTGATTTGGATAGTGAAAACTGCAGAAGACAACCAACAATCATTAGCTTCAGTGGAGCAGATGTAAAACGTATGATGTGCTCATTTTGACGCGACCGACCTGGGTTGCAATCCGCCTTTTGGCGAACTGTTTTTGAACCCTTTTCAAATTTTAAATCACATCAGAAAAGCATTTATTTTAAATGAAAATGAAGAATATAATCAAAAAGTTTCAAATATAAGTATCGGGTAGGGTTAGGACAGGTGTAATGAGGTGTTTATTATCCCAATAAGGTGCCATTCATTTAATAATTTGAATTAAAATTACAATTTACACTTAATATTGTACTTAATACAAGTTCATATTGTACAGTTTTTTACAGTTTGTATAATACAGTTTTACAATGTACTACAATACTGAGGTGCAGATAATTGCCACTATTTGCAATAAAGTAGTCAAATGCATTTGCATAGTGTAAATACCATCTATTGCTGAGAAAATATGCTATTTTCACTAAGTGTAAATTGCCGCTGCCTATTAATTTTAACCTTATAATAAATGAAAATGTTCTTAAATGTCAAAAAATAATATCTTCTTAATTATTTCCCTAAAAATGAACTTAATTTTTTTTTTAAATACTGTTTTTCTGGGTTTTACAAACCTGAAGAAAAAGACAGGTTTTATAATTTTTCTGAAGCACCACAGTGCCTTTTTTTTCCTGTTTTGTGTTATTTTTAGCATAATTTTACAAGATGACCAACTTTTTTCAAAAGTACCTCAGTATTACCCTGTTTCTGAATGTGATGTTATGTTAATAATCATAATTTGATGTCACAAATCCCTCTTAGAGACCCTTTTTATGATACACATTTTTCTCTTTATTTCTTTGTATATCCTGTTTCACTGTGAAATACATCACATGTGAAGGTCATTTCATATTGATATAATTAAACTCTGTACTTGCTCAATTCTCAGTGAATAGACACACAATCTTGATTCAAAAACCAAGTCGCTGTCACATCCGAAAAAGGAGTCACAGCAAATAAGATTGTTGTTGTTTTTTTGTATTCTATTGTATTCTACACCATCATCTTAATGTTGGCTAATATTAGTGGCTTTAAATGTGCTGGTAGTGTTTTCCGATGTGAAAATACATGAAAAGACACAATAACACAAATCCAGACTGGCATATCATTCTCAGTGCTTTAAGGCATGAGTCATTTATCAGAGATTTACAATGTTAGCATTCAGTGATTGAAACAGAAACCTCTTCCACCTCCACCACATATGTGGCGGCTTAATGCTAATATGCAGCAGACTGAATGCATTAGATGAGCTGAAGATGGAAAATTAAAATCGGTGTGTGTTTTCTTAGAAGCCTGTGAAAACAAAAAGCAACTTTTGAACTTGATAAATGAGCATTTGAGACTGAAGTGACTACCAAACTATAGTCTCCATTTACCCCCAAACCCATTTCCAAGGTCTTGAATGCATGTCAGAAAGTATTTTTCTCTTCAGATCTTGTCTGTAATCGTTTACACAAGCGGCGAGTGTGTGTGTATGTTTGACCATGAAGTGGTGGATGTGTCCTTACATGGTGTTCCTCCACTCACAAATACTCACTTAACCATAACATTTACAGATTCACAGTTTGGATGGGAGGAACGTGCGAGAAGACAATGAACCAAATGCACAGATGATGTGTAAACCACATACTTCTGGAAGGGACCGGAGATGTATTAGAGCACTGCTCCGGGTGTGTGCTCACAGTGTGTGTGTGTGTTCACTGCTCTGTGTGTGTGCATTTCGGATGGGTTAAATGCAGAGCACAAATTCTGAGTATGGGTCACCATACTTGGCTGAATGTCTCTTCACTTTCACTTTCACTTTCACTGTAATGGAGTCTTATTTTTGTATTTTAACCATGCAACACTAAACTCTGAAGGAGATGCATGATGCTCATGTGTATGAATGTTGCATTGAATGTTGCATTGCAATGCACTGAGAAGCATTGTGTAATGCCCTCCAAAATGCATTTGTTTATTTATATTTCTTTAAAAAAATTAATTAACTTTTAAAAATATATATTTTTCATTCAATTAAAAAAATTTGGTAACACTTTAGTATAGGGTCCACTTCACACTTATAAGTAGTTGCTTATTAGCACGTCTATTATTAACATATTAGCTGTTTATTAGTGCTTATAAAGTACATATAATGCATGACATCCATAACCCAATACCCTAAACTTAACAACTACCTTATAAACTATTAATAAGCAGCAAATAAGGAGTTAATTGAGGCAAAAGTCATAGTTAATGGTTAGTTAATAGTGAGAATTGGACCCTAAAATAAAGTGTGACCAAAAATGATGATTATTTTTCAAAAATATATTTAAATTAAAATTTTAAAACATTTATTTTATTTTATACAAACTATTGCTCAAATGTTTTCATTGCTCAGAACTCATGAGAGAATGATTACTTTGGATTGATCTATCCCTTTAATGTGTAAACAAATGCGGCACACATGCTCGATACACAACCATTTACAAACACAGCCATCTGTTGTTCAGATCCATTGTTGCTTCATGCAGTTATTCCAGTTTTGCCTAAAACCCAGGTCTCAGAAGAAGGTGGTTGCGTCCGTCATGCCTAAAACACCAGGAGCTCTGTGTGGTTTGGGGCGATGGTGCGATTGTTTGAACAAACAGCCCACCCCACTGCACATATTTAATGCATCACCTCTGTTGCAGTGCTGGTATGAAAGAAAGAGCGAGAAAAACACCCTTCATTGCCATAAAAACGGCTTATGCATAAACACCAGCATGCGCTCACAGGCATATGCACACCTTGCACATGAGACCTTGGAAATGCATATGAGTTTATATGTTGAAAGTAATGTTTCTCAACTGGTTTCACTTCAGGAACTAGACTTGACTCTTGACATAGGAGCAAATGGTGACTCAGTACTACAAATATCTTTACTCAAGGTCACTTCATTTATTTTTACTGTACGATGGTTATCCAGTCATGTGAAGACAAAATTTTATGCCATTCAAGATATTATATTATTAATTTAATATTAATTTAATACCCCCCCCCCCCCAACAGAACAGATCTGAAATCAATTTTGGATTCACATCCTACTATTTGAAAACCAGTGGTGTCAAACTAGAAACACCTTCCTTATCCAGGAGTGTGTGTGATGAAATACACACCCACACACATTTCACAATCATCTTGTCTAGCAAACTGTAGATAAAGGGCAATACTTTCAATCACTCCAGCAAAATAAGACCCACTCCCATCTTCTTGTGGGAAAAAGTGACCAGATGGTGACCTCTGATAGCTGAGAGCGTGTCATATCTCTGTGAGAACAACACTAGGCCCCGCCCCCATTACTGACAGACAGATAGACTCCTCCCACTCAGAGCATTCAGCCTTCAGCAATTCACAAACAAGAGATCTTCCCATGAAAAGCTTCAGGAAGTGGCTGATGCATCTTGTTTTTTATATTTTAATGTCATGAGCTAAAAATGGTTGTCAAAACAAGAAAAAGCCCTTGTGGTTCTGTTTTAAAGAACATCTTTTATCTTTTAGATCAGTGGTGTCATGACTATATACTGTAGTTGATCTGATTTCTTAGTTAAAGGGACCCATTTTTTAACATTTGTAGCATTTTGTTTATCCTTGAAGTCCACTTAAAATGTTAGTCAAGGTTTTGTGCACTCAAAACAGTTAGCACTGCTTGCTTAGCTAGGATTATACTTCAACAAAGTTAATTTGTGCAGTACGCATGAATGATGCCTCAAATCATGAGGCTTGTTGAGGAAGTTTGTGCTAATAGTTTTCAAAAAGCAATCAATTTTTTTAATTGAATTCGATTGAAACCATTTAGCAACAATCAATCAAAATTCATCAGCAACATTTTATAATGCTCTAAAATCATAGTGGAGAGTTTGCATGGGAAAACACTTCAAAAATGTAGTTGTATAAATGTATAATAAATTCAGTTAATACATGCACTGTATTGATCAATTCAATTAATAATATAATTGAAATGATCAATAAATTGAAACGATTAGTTTTAAAGAGCAAGAAAAATCCTGGTTTCTGTGATGTACAGTTTTGTGGCTGCAGCATTTCAGTTTCTTGCACCATTACTATTTTATTTGCAGCAACAGCAACTGTGTGAATGCGTCTGTAGACTCAGTAAAAGGACAATGAGTTGTGTGTTCAGCGCGGGTTGGCTTCATACCTACAGGCCATGCTGACGTGGAGTTTGAGGCCAGAGAATCAATATACAACACAGAAATCATTGACTCGCCCAAGGATGTGAAGAACCAGCAGTATTTCTCCAGCGACTCGGAACATTCATTAACAAACACCTTCTGAGTTTTATAAAGCATTTAATCCGCCAGCTGTTTGGCACTGAATCCAATCCAGTGCTCGGATGATGGTGCTTTTAATTTGCATGTCCCGATGGAAGCTTGATTACGGAGTAAAAGAAATGTGAAATTTGGAGTATTTACTGGTTGTTGATGACAGTGAATGTAGACATTGCAGCTGGCTGTAGTTCAGAGGCCTCCAAGTTTACAAGCTTACAATGATAGCTCACTTACAGGAAATTAATGGTTTCAGAGGACCGAGAGGCCAGGGGGTCGGTGGTCAAAAGGGAGGTTATGGAAATATATATTCAGGGGCCAAGTTGGGTTCTACAAAGTATAATACTAATATTTCAAGGGCAGCTTTCCTTTCAGCATTTTAAGTTTCTTTGAAATGCATTTTTGTTTTGATTCTTACAGCTTTATTTGGGTCTTCCCAAAATTGGGATCAATCATAAAATCATGAATCGTCAAATGGGACCAAGAGGACACCAAACTGTAAATTAATCTAACTTTGCAGTACCTGATATAATAACCATACTGCCAATTGACCAAAAGGCATAAAACAAGCCTGACAAAATGCAGGAATTTAGCATAACTTGCCCGAAAGTCAATTTCTTTCAATTCATATATTTCTGAAGGACTGCAGAATATCCAGATTTACCATTTTTTTAAGCCATTTCGCACTTTTTTTTTATTTATTTTTTTGCTTCTATTTGTGCTACGTTTTTCCAATCTTCACCAAAATTGGTGCAGATCATCTTCTCATGAATACTTACGGACTGCAGCAATTGACATTTTTGTATTCAGCACTATTCTCCAGAAACCAAATTTTGGTTTTGGTTGCAGATGCCTAGAAGGAAGTGATACTATATTTCGGCATTACTTTATTCATATTTACATGAAACTTTATAGGTGTTGCTTTGACAATGCCCTGAGGTTGTAGCAACACTTACTGGTGTTAAATGCTAAATGTAATCAAATGGAAAAACTAAAAGATGCCTGACGTGATTGCCAGTAATTCTTAACACCCTAAACACTGACCCAAGCACTTCAGAAGAAGATAGAGGCGTACGGAGGGCCATATGTCGATGCTGATAAGCACGGTGGGTTATCTTACGGTTGTGCAGGTCTCAGGGGACAAACCAGCAATCAGCAGGTCATTAAGGTGTTTTAGGCTCAGAATCAATATTTATAGTCATTAGTTACTGACTCCCACCAAACCAAACCACACCTCTCAGTTAAACAATTAACCATTTAAAAAAACAAAAGTGTTAGGGTAATAGATTTCTGATTGTGTTGTTTGTATATTAATGTGATGGAGGAGTGTGTGTGTGTTTGTGTGTGTGTGTTTGTGTGTGTGTTTGAGAGCTGAGCTCTTGATACAGCTCAAAAGATCTTCTTTAGCGCTTGGGTTAATCAATTAACCGGCTGGTTGGGTGTAAATACACAAACACCTGCAGTTAATTCTGTGTGTTGTGAAGCAAAGACAAGAGAGCTGCTGTGGCCGCTGTGTATCGCGGTTTGGTAGCACATTCAGGGGACTTTGTGTATATAATGCACCTTATTATCAGCTGTATGTTCTCAAAAAGAATTGTAGTCATAATACATTATAATGGTTGTTAAACCCTTACAATATAATGCTTTAAAAACACACACACAAAGAAATTATAATAATAATTGCATAATGCATAAAAAAGGTTCATATTAATAGGTATTTTAATGTACTGTATATTAACTGTTGTATATATTAAAAAAAAACAGATTACAATATGTATTATAAATTATTTTGCATTTAAAATGCACTTATTAGCTTTGTTATGCTGAATATATACCCTGACTTTACTGTAATTATATAATAAAATTTTCTTTATAAATTATTATATATTACATATTTACTTTATTAAATATTAAATATTTTATTCTCATTTTTCATGATTTTCTTTGCAATATAAAATAAATATATGTTCATCTCATTACAGTTTTCTCCTTTTGCCAGCATATGGGTTCGGAAGGAGATAAAGTTGAGTAAATAAAGACTGGATTTTCATTGAACTGTTTCTTAAAGAGTTTTTTACACTGTTAAAGAGTTGGATTCCCATGCTAAACATGGACAAAGTTTCAAAAATTAAGTTGTACGTTTGAACGAGTATTTCTGTTCCCAAAATACTCCTTCCAGTTTGTCACAAGTTTCGGAAAGTTTTTTCGAGTATGGGTCTGTGTGACGTTAGATGGAGCGGAATTTCCTTATATGGTCCTGAGGCACTTCTGCCGGAAGAGCGCGCGCTCCCGTATAGCAGAGCACTGAGAGCACAACAGACTTCACTGATCAGAGCGAGAGCGTCGCCAAATGTCACAAAAGAAGTGTGTTTTTGGTTGCGAGGGCAAGACAACCCTGCACAGATTACCAAAAAAAACGCATTAAGGGACCAGTGGATGGAGTTTATTTTTACAGAGCATCAACAGAGTTGTGCAAGTGTTTGTGTTTGTTCCCTGCATTCAGAAGATGCTTGTTTTACAAACAAGGGCCAGTTTGATGACGGATTTGCACATCGTTTATTTCTTAAGGATGATGCAATCCCAACTAAAAAGGGTCACGATCGTGTGTTGGAACCGTAGGCGGTGAGTAAAACTGCTTAAAATATCTCTGCCTCCTTGTTAGTGCATCCGCCTCCCATGCCGGAGACCCGGGTTTGAGCCCCGCTCGGAGCGAGTCGTTGCTGCTGCTGCTTTCGTTCAGTTTCAGCCTCGGGATCTGATTCTGGATCATAAGTAAACGGCTGAATCTGACTGTAAGCCATGGTTTGTTTTGGATGATGGTTTTTCCCTCACGGTAATGTCACAGCTTCCACATGCTCTCAATGCAAAAGCTTACTCGCGCTCGTGATTCTTTAGCTCCGCCCACACGCCACGCATCCAGTCGGTCGTGTTTTTCCGGGAAAAATCGGTACAGACTATCTTTCTGTTATGAATATAATAAAACTAAAGACTTTTCGGAGTTATGAAGGATGCAGTACTACTCTATAGGTACTCAAGATTAACAGGATATTGAGTGAAAACGAGCATTTCACCCCCCCGTTAAGAAGCAGATGTTGAACAGTGAACAACTGCGTACGTATTTTGTCACCATCATCTTTTGCTTTGAAGCACACTTAAAGGTGTTCCAATAGAAAGTACCATGAAAACACAGCTGGCCAGTCAGTTGCGCTAATTTGTGTGAGAGCTGACTACACATGTAGACATAAACAGAAACGACTTCATCAAGGAGATTTGCATGCATGAGTAATGGAGGGCACGGCCTGCGCTGTTAGCTAAACGTCACCTCAGATTTAGAAACCACGTCCACAGATGCGAGCGCGTCGGCCTGTGTGAACTTCAGCTGATTAGCAGATATGAGCCTTGTGGCATTTACAAAGTCATCTGCAATAGTGTCCTCGCCTGGATTAATATTTCAGGCCGAAGGTAACCAGCTAACTTTGAGAGTGAGCAGTAATCTAAGTGAACAGCACTAATTATTTAATCAAGGTAAAAGGACACTCATGCTTGAATGTGACAGAGAGTTATGTTTTGAATGTGTCAGATGCCTTTCAATCCAGTCATTTGTATGAAATCACCACTTATGAAATCAATAGGCAATATTATACCAAGAAAAATTTCTCACACACACATAAACACACAAAAAAGACCCAAACCAAGAAAGAAACACACGACTCCCACATTTCCAACTGAACCGCGTGAGCCAAATGAAGCTTTGAACCTCTCAAAAGAAGAAGAGGTAAACCCACCTGGAAGCCAAGACTTAAAGGCGGACCGGTTTCTTTTTGATACCTGCTGCGCATCTCCCAAAAACATGCACCAAACTGAGCTCAAAGGTCATGAAAGCGTATACAAGCTCAATTTCATCCTCAAAGGGTTTTGACATTAAAATAATATTTCGCTCTTATGTTCAAGGTCAAGCTTTTGGCTTTTAAAATGCAGAAACGAAGAAACAAATATGTTGGCGAACAGATTCAGAGACAAAAGGAGACAGATCTCCTGTGACCTGGACTTATAAATAGCCATCTGGAGCAGACACCGTGTCTTTTATAAGCAAATTAAATCAGTGATGTCCTTTTCTGCCGATTCAACGGCAAAGAGCATCATGTGAGAGCGGCTAATAACTGCTGCTTTGACTGTGTGGATGTCACCTGATCTCTTGTCTGACATAACAGCCTCTCATTTTCACTTAACTCTTGACAATCAAAGCAACCGGATAGAAAGACTTTTAAAGACCGTTTGGAGGTCTGACCTCACTTATTATGGCTCAAACCAAAATAAAAGGCTTTTGTGCTGTTTTATAGTATGAAGGTATCATCATCAACACTGGATATATGTGCTAACTTTCTCCAGGGCACGTTTTTAAAGGCATAGTTCACCCAAATATGAAAATGATAATGTCATTTCAAACCCATATGACATTCTTTCTTCTGTGAAGCACAAAGTCAATTTGCACGTCTTGGGTCCTTTTTTCCATATGAATGAATGAGGGTGAATGCTTTCGAGCTAAAATCACAAAAAGCAGAGTAAAAGTATCTTAAATGTAGTCCATATATCATGTGCACTCTATTCAAAGTCATTTGAAGCCATGTGATGCTTCATGTGAGAAAGAGAACAAAATGTAAGTCATTGTTCACAGACAATTACATCGAATGTCACTGCTCTCTCAACCAATACCCACTGATGTGTCATATTGTAATAAATGCTAATGAACTTTCAAAACTATAGCTCTGAAGACAGCCTAAATTTCAATATATTCCTCACATAAAGTTATCATATAAATTATAATTTCCTTAATCAAGGAAAATAAATTTGTTGCTTTTTTTGGAGCATGGTTATTGTTTTGTCCGTTCTTTTTATTAAATTGTGTACAGATTTATTTTATTTATTTGAAACTATTGATTTGATTTTAGATTTTTTTTTTGGGGGGGGGGGGGCTGCTTAATAAAATTTATTTATAAGATTGATGACAGAACCTTTAAAAAAAATCATAGTATTTTTAATTTTTTGTGGTAAACTATTCATTTAATTTCAGTCTATTTGAATCTATATACACTTTGTTAAATACTTTTTGTTGCATAATAAAATTAATCTACTGTATAAAATAAATGACAGAATTAAAAAGAAATGAAAAGAATAACAAGGTTTGTACATTTTGGTGGTAAACTGTTTCATTTTAGTCCATTTAAATCTTTTCTGAATATTATGTGGCTTAATAAATTTATCTAAAAAATAAATGACAAAATTTGACCAATATATATATATATATATATATATATATATACACACATTTTTTTTTACTTTATATTACTTTTTAGTGTTTAATAATATTAATTATAAAGTTTTAAAAAATAATATATATATATATATATATATATATATATATATATATATATATATATATATATATATATATATATATATATATATATATAGTTTTTTGTGGTAAATTATTTGTTTATTTGTATTACATCTCATTTAGTACTATTCAATTATTAACAGAATCTGTCAAAAATAATAACAGTTTTCATTTTTTTGGATGAGCTGTGATGACTTGCATGTGTTAATAACTAAAGGAAGATAAAGCATGCCGAACGTTTGAACTAAATCCACTAACCAGTTGAGTTTCTCTCCCGCTGGGAGCTGTATTTTGGCATTACTCAAAGAGGCTTTGACCTGTGAGGTGTGAGGATCGTGCAGCTATGGGACAGACGCGGCCTGACCCCAACAACAGGGCAGCGGGGACACAATCTGCTCTGAGACCCACTCCTGTGCTCATCGGTCATCATGCAACGGTCACTGAATGAGAAGCTACTCTGTGAAGATACGGCAGTGTCCCGGGGAGAGATGGGAAGGATTGATAACCATGCACACGCTCACACACACAAGCACTGACAGTCGAGGAGCTGATTATGCTTTCCCTTGCTGTGAGCCACCTCTCAGATGCAGTCGATAGCCAAACATCCAGAATATGTTTTTGCTAGTTTGCAGTACTGCATTTGCATTCTTAAAAAAGTTCTGTCAGGGTTCTCTCAAAGACAAGTTATGAACAAACATGATGCTATAGAACATATCTGAAAGTTATCCGGTTGTCAATAATGTTCTCGAAACCTTAGCACAAAAACATTATTTACACATCGCTCATGGAAGGTTGTTTAGTTTTCAGTTGGACATTTGTCTAATGCTTTTTAAATGTTACTTTTATTTGTTTCAGAATGTTTGGGGAACATTCAAATGTATCATTGCTATAATGTGTGCAGAATTATAAAATGGAATCTTCACGTAACGTTTGCTTAACTGTTTTTTTAAAACATAAAACCTGGTCGTTCTGAATGTTTAGAGAACGCTGAAACAACATTAATAGAATGTTCATTCAATCTGGTCTTTAGTTATGTTCTCAAAACCTTTTCACTTCACTTAATATTTGCATAATTGTTTTTAAAACAAACAAAAAAAGGGGGGTAGTTAAAGGTAGTCATAAACTAATTAGAAAAGAAATAGCACACTTCTCTGCAACTTCATAATCTCAAAACATCTCCTGTAGTCCACCACTACAGTGAAAGTAAACTACTCTTAACTTGTCCCAGTGGACTGCCTGGTCAAGTTTAGCACTCTTATGTGGATAAATGCAGTGCCGCAGGTTCAGATGGAAAAATTAGTCTCCGAAAGGGGATTCATTAACTCAAATCCCCCTAAATTGCAATGCTTCAGAGTAAATTGCATATGCAGCACTTGATACTGATTAGATGAGAGACTCCAGAGCAGAAGGGCAGACTGACTCATCTTTTACACAAGCCAGTCTGGACTGCAGAACAGGAGTCACATGACATCATTTCAACATGTCTGATGTTCACGTATTTGTTCTGGTTCATTAGCTGCATTTATAAATGTTGGAGGAGATGTTGAGGTTAATTTAAAGTGCCTGAGGATACTGTGTAAATTGCATGGAATCATAATCATTCGATACTTCAGTATGTTCAAAAGTTGGGGTCAGTAAGATATTTTTAAATGCATTTATTTAATAAAAAATATAGTAAAAATACAGTATTATTGTGAAATATTATTTCAAATTCGTAGAACTGTTTTCTATTTTTAAATAAAGTCAAATTAAATGTATTTCTGTGATCAAAGATTAATTTTGACAATTCTTTTTTATTTATTTTTTTTAACCATGAACCATTTTTTTTTTATTTCAGGATTTTTTTTTTTTGTAATGTTATTTTATAACATCATAAATGTTTTCACTCTCATTTTTGATTGATATTTTATGCATTCTTGCTGATTAAAAGTAGTAGTAATAGTAAGCATTAAAAGTAGTATTTGACTCAAAGGTCAAGATTTCCTAATTGTTGGAGATCTTACACAATTATTCTTGTGGGGATTGTGTAAGTGAGTATAGGATGCATTTCTTGACAAATAATCCTCCTGATACCAGTTCACATGTTCTGCAGTGATGCATCACTGGTCAGATGTGTCAATGGACAGTATAACTAGTGAAAAGGTTGTCTCATGTACTCATTTTGCAAGCTTTTGTGATTGCAGATGGCCATAGATTATACTTGAGCCTCTCCACTAATAAGCATTGTATCACATTGTGTTGGCTTGTTTTGCATGGGCAAACTCCACTCATTTTTTCTTCAGAGAACGTAAAAATCTAGTTAAGAACTGTTTTTATTGTATAGGGGTCCGAAATGGTTGCCATTTTGGAAATCAGCAGTGACATACAACTTTAAAACCAATCCAGCATAGCTAACTTCTCCATCTGCATGCATGGCGTGATTTGACTCCATCCCTCTGAGCAAAAGAGGGTCAATACATGCTAATAAGATCTAGAACGCTAACAGCCAAAGAGTCAGTGGGCAAATGCCAGCGTGATGCCATGGGGCCGAAAGCAGACGCAGGAGCACTAAGTCATATTTACCCTCCGACTCTACAAACGGCCATGCCTCAGCACAAACCGCTGCAAAACGGCTTCATCAGGGATGAGCGCTACTCAACATTGAGCACCATGTAATCTTTCCCAGGTGCACCGTTCTTCAATTCCTGAATGACCGAATCTATGATGCCCTTAAGAAGCCCAAACTGCTACTACACAAGCTGAAGTATCCCGGTGCATGAGATGTGCTTGAGTTTGCATTGGTTGATTTCTGAAGAGATTTATAAAGGCATAAGTGCTTCATGAACCTCTGCATTCAACATAAAGGAGTCATTTAGCAGATGCTTTTATGCAAAGCAACTTGCCATACATTTATTACAGGTTTAGTCTTTCTAGAGTTGTCTGAGTTAAAGTCAAGATGATTTTATCCAAACGACTTACAAATGAGGACAATTGAAGCAATCAAAACCAGCGAGAGAGTGAGTCATTGAATCATTCATTTATTCAATTCATTCACAAACATTGATTCATTCAGGAATGAATCAAGTGATTGAATTTATGAGTGGGTCATTGAATCATTAATTCATCCAGTTCCATTAAAAAAAACATCCTCATTTGTAAGTCGCTTTGGATAAAAGTGTCTGCTAATTGACTAAATGTAATCCAGGAATGAATCAAATTACTTTATTAGAGAGTCAATTAATGTTTCATTGATTCATTCAGGAATGAAAGAAGTGAGTGTAAATATGAGTCATTTATTCATTCACTTATTCATTCGTTCGTTCATTCATTCATTCATCTGAGTTTTAAAAAAAATATCTGATTTCTTCAGGAATCGATCAAGTCATTTTTTCATTTACCTAATCTTTTCAAAGACAATGATTCTTTCGGGAGTTAATCAAATTACTTTATTATTGAATCTTTTCAATCATTCATTCAAACAATTTGTTCAGAAACAGGGATTCATTCAGAAATCAAACAAGCAACATTTATTGAATGTAACTGAGTCATTGACTCATTAACTTAACCAATTCATTCAAAGACAATCATTCACTGAGGAATGAATCAAGTGAATCTTTTGAATCATTCATTCAACCAATTTGTTCAAAAACACTGATTCTTTTAGGAATGAAACAGATGATCTTTATGATGAGTCATTGAATCATTCGTTCAACTGATCTGTTCATAAAACAGATTCATTTAGAAATTAAACAAATTTATACAGGAGATTTTTGACCAATTCGTTCAAAGACACTGATTTATTCATGAAAGGACAAGTGAAACATTGAATCGTTTACTCCAACATATCTCCATTGTTTTTTGTAATGTTCACTTTTCACATTTCACCCAGTTCCCAAAAGATAAAATCAAGTCTTGCATGTTTTATTCCATTGATGTTCCTCTTTCAGTCAAAAGTGCATTCAGTATCAGAAAATGGCTTTTGAGCGTTTGACTTTATTCCCTCAGAGTGTCTCTCAGTGTCAGTACTGTATGAGTCAGCAAAACTAGCATGCATGTTGACTCAGAGCTTCATTCATAAACACTGGAGGGCAAACTGTGTTTTATCTTTTCGTTTAACACCGTGTGTGCTCTTATCAGATGGGTTTCTCAGGTGCCGGTCCATTCATGCTTTCCCCCCAGAGCGCTTTTTGCTTAATCGTGCTTAATCGCACCCGCTTGTGGAGTACCAGTTAACGTTTATTCAAGAAGAAGCTCATTAGCCTGCAAGAACAAATTGCATCTATTCATGCAACAGCAATTAAATTCAGAAAGAAAATGATATTGTGTTAAAGAGAAGGCTGAATGTACAAAATCACTCTGTAAATGTGAATGGAGTCGCTAAATGAAGCCACGGCTTCTGGCGACTGCTCAATGCACCCTTAAAATGTGTAAATGGATGACTAGGGGAAAAGGAAACATGTGCGAATATGTGGCCGCTTAAAAGGTGTTGTAAGAGCTGTGTGGGACCAGTGTCTCCTGGCACCATGTGTGTGTGTGTGTGTGTGTGAACAGAATGCTAATTAACCACCATGCTTCAAGTGGGCAGGAGGCAACTCATTAGCACTCCTGCATCCATATCTGCGCTAAGCTGCCGTCAAGCTACATGGCTCTGGGTGCCTTCCAGCTTCTAGATGCCCCGAGGTGCGAAGAAATGGAGACGTATAACAAGCACACAGTCTCGGCATGAAGTCTCTCTGTTCATCTCATATTAGGCACACTCATGATTGATCTCCAAAAAGGTCTGTCCAGTCGGTCACAATCGGGAATCATCCACCCATCTGCCGAGGATGTTGGCCCCGGGACTGGAAGTCAACAAATTGGCCCGTGGGAACAGGGTGACCTCCACACTGAATGCCAGCGAATGCGCTGACATGTCCTCCCCGGCGATATGACAGTGGAAAACATCAACTCTGAAAAGGATAGCCAAACAACATCCTGTGGTTAAAGATGTTTAGCTAAAATCAGGCCGTAAATAGCTTTGTTTCATAGCCTAGTGAGTTTATATTGGCAGTATATAGTATTATATCTAAACTAAGATACTGTATAATACTATTACTAAAATTATTATATTATATGTAAAGAATTGTATGTTTCTTTGAAGTACATGCAATCCCAGAATGCATTGCACTATATATATATACTGTATGTTTACTAGAAATAGAGTAGAAACGTGTTTTGTTTATTTACTTTTCTATATAGAAACATTATATAGTTCTTTGCAGTATGTACTATCCCAGAATGCATTGCACCAGGCTCAATGACAATATATTTTAATGGTATATTTTACATTATGTTTTTATACATATGTGTGCGTATGGGCTTTCACTACAAAGGGGAATGCAGTGGTGTCTTTGAAGCTTGTAAAAAAAGACATATTAGAAGAAGAACACTGACTGTAGTTGGTTTACCTAGCAATGCCTAAAAATACACAAGTAAAAATGTTATATAGCTCAGTGAAAAAACTAAATTTGGGATTGCCTACACTGTGTCACTGGTATGTTCAGTTTGCATTAGTTTTCATGGAGTCTTAGTTTGTTTTCATTCAGCACATGTTCCTTTGTTTGAGTTCCTGCCAATCATCTCTTTCCATGGACACTAACCAGTCATCAGAGCTGACCAGCATTTATTTCGTCAGCACCATGTATTTAGTTCCTCACTATTCACTCTGTGTTGGTCGGCTGTGTAGATGTTTACACACTGTTACACCTCGTCCCCTGCTTGTGCATTAAACCCTGTTAGTATTTTTGAAAAGTGCCTTCGTCTGTCTTCATCATCTGGTGACACACTGAAAGGAACATGTATTGCTAAAAGTCATCTTAGAAGGCAGTTTGATTATACTTCCTAATTTTATCCCCTGTGCTTATAGGTAGGCAGCTCACTAGGTTTTGGATCTAATGGCTCACTAGCTAGAGCTAATGTTTTAAAGAAAGCAATGGAGCATCGAAGACCTTTGTTGGTCTTTAAATGAAATTGTCTGACAGTTTGAATCTCTCATTATCTCTTCTGTGCATGATCAGGCCCTGATCGCGCAGGTTCAACGAGCTTATAAAAGCAACTGACATGACGGATTGTTCTTCTCATTTAAACCAATGCAAAAGCCGCTGCAATCTGACAATTTTTACTAGTGTGATCTGCACTGACTCTGAAATATCTGACAGATACAATATTCCAGAAGGATTGATTTGGTGCTCAGATCACTCAGAATATGCATGCATAAAATGTAGAAAATAAAGTATCCCATGTTTTTAGTAACACTGAAATGTTAAACAATATGTTACATATCTTTCTGAATGTTTTAATGGCAGCCTTTCTGATTTACCGCAGTTATTCCCGGGTGAAATCCAGGCATGTGTTTTCATGATAACACTGAGATCTGCTGCTGCTCGAGAGAGAGAAAACTGTAGCATTGTAGAGTTTAATGTCTGAAAATGTCAAAACAGTTCAGCAAAAGCTGTTCAAAAACAAGATAATGAATCCAGTGGTATTTAAAAAAATAAATAAGCTAAATCTAAATTGTTCTTCCTCCGTGTCAGTTTACTTATGCAAAAATTAAGAGGAATATATATATATTTAAAAAAATATTGTATTATATTTCAGCAATATAAAACATTTTCTGTATATATATATATATATATATATATATATATATATATATATATATATATATATATATATTTATATATATATATATATATATATATATATATATATATATACAGAAAATGTTTTATATTGCTGAAATATAATACAATATTTTTTTCATTTTACATCCTTACAGTTTATGTAATATTTAAATCTGCATTTAATTTGATAAATATATTGCATAATACCTAATTGTAATATTGCATAATATAAAGTTAACCCATGTTATGCAGCTCAGCGAAGTGGTATTGTGTTCTGCTCTCACACCAAATGTGCTAGACAGATATGGATCTGTGTAAAATATTTGCCCAATTACCCTAACAAGTGATATCAATCTGCATATCAGATATCAGAGATACAGCTGGCAAGCTAAATAGCTGGTAAGCTGCCTTCACTAGTAATCCTCTCATTAACAGCTCGTCCATGCACTGAGAGCAACACAACCTCAGTGTCTGTATGCATTCAGACGGTGATCAAAAGCATCCCTGTGGATGTTTCTGCAAGACAAACATATAAAATGGCATGTTTCTAGACCGTTTTGTCTGAGAAAATTACATGCAATGATATATTACTTATGCTTTTGTCGAACAGCTTGTGTTTTTTTCTGAATATCGTGCGTTTTTGCAGTCTCTTAGTTTTGGGGGTCGAGTTGGACAATCGATACCAAACAGAGGCTGTGAGCAATTAATCGTCTGCTGCATTACTGTGCTGCCAGCCAGGAATCTTAAGCTAATGATGCTAGCGATTGGTGGGCAGCTTGTGTGCGGAGAGGGAAAATAGCAATCAATACACAACAAAACTCTTTAAAAGATGATATGTAGCTCAATAAGATCAGTATGAACCCAGGGCCTGTGCTATACTATTGTTCTTCAATAATTCGCCACTAATAACGATGCATTGTATGTAAATACCCAAGCGTCTTTTACCTAGTGTGGATAGCATGACTCCATTAGTGTGAAGATTGCTCGAATTAAAGTTTCCTCATACCATCGAGTACCACATTTCAGTGCCTTGGAAATCATTTGTGCTCTTTATGGAAACTAATGAAAAGGTCATTTCTATATGCTCACACATAATAATGAATGTTTTTAGATCGCCAGTGAAAAGAAAAGCATGATAGCATGTTTCTGAGCTGAATTAGGCGAAGTAGAGTGTAATATGAGAAAATTAATTGATAAAAACCAACTATTGCAGATATTTTGTTAAAACTTTACATTTGTAAGTGCTTCTCCTAGAGAGCAGTGAGATTAAATGAAAACTTCTCACTGAGTCTCATTCTTCTCACATGTGAGTTTCACTTAAAGAACAAAAATCCCAAATGAGATCTCTTTGATATCTCAATTGTTCCTCGTGAATAACAGTAAGATCAAATGGAGTCACAGACATCGTACATGTGTCTCCTCTAGAGTTTTAGAAGAGATTTTAACAGTGTTTCAAACTCTTTCTAGTGGGAAAAATCCCAAATGTGATCTCTTTGATATCTCTATTGTTGCTCCTGGACAGCAATGAGATCGAATGGAAACCAAACTGAATCCCAGATATCTTTCATGAGAAAAGACCCTAGTTATCTCACATATGTCTTTGAAGATTCGTCTCAAACTCACTCTTAAGGGTCAGCAAAATCTCATATGCAATCTCTTTGTTATCTCAATTGTTTCTCTTGGGCAGCTGAGAGATCAAATGGAAACTAAGAGAAAATACCAAATCTTAGATTTGTCTCCTGTAGAGTTTGACTCCTACAGTGTCTTAAACTGTTCTCAAATTTGCCAAGAAACCAATAAATGCAACCAGATCTCGATTTGAGCTCAAATACTTTTAAGACCAAATGTCCTGAGACTATATCAGGATTCATTCAAGTACCTTTCAAGTATACAATTTTCTGTTGTCAAATATGTTGTGTGGAATGAAAAGTAGATATTAATGCAGATTTGTTTTTGGTTTATAGGCTGATGCGGTGCCATGTAGCGAGAGCAAAGATGAGTAGAAGTTGCGGCTTTCATTCAGACGACGCAATTTATGCAGATTTAATGGCGTGTGAAATCAAAGCATGTAGACCAAGATTGTACGTTTGATTCTGACCTCTTCTGCTCAAAGCTAAGTAATAGCGGACAACCTTTTCTGTTCGTTTCATTTTTCAGCGTCAGGTTTGATTGGAGCGGGAGAAAAAGAGACATTATAGGAAAATACAGTCTTTGGGGGGAAAGCCATGGATAAATATTTCTCACGGATGAATATTTCCAACCATCTCTTCTGCTTCATAAAATACATATCTTGAGGGTGATCACAAAGCTCTGGCTTAGGAAAAGGAATTGGAATAGAGATGTAATAATGCAATTTTACGAAGGGCGCGTGACTTTGGGGGAGGAAGGAATCACTAATACTAAAACTCAAAGTCTCAAAATGTGAAAAAAGCTGCTAGTGTAACGGAGGTAGTGCGGAAGACCTGGGTTCGAGCCCCGCTCGGAGCGAGTGTGAGGAGCGTCAGAGAGGACCCGGGTGAGAGGGGTTACATTGGTGCCGTGACCCGGATGGGAGTGAGGTTTAGGGGGGTGAGTGTAACGGAGGCCAGCGAGTAGTGCTGTGCAGGTAAACCTCACTCCCCGATCTCAAGAGACGCACTAGCGACAGACGCTAGTGGCTTTAGTGCACTCCTTGTTAGTGCGTCCGCCTCCCATGCCGGAAGACCCGGTTCGAGCCCCGCTCGGAGCGAGTGTGAGGAGCGTCAGAGAAGACCAGGTTGAGAGGGGTTACACTAGCTGGCCATTAGCAAAAGCATAACCTGCTCTCTAGACTTTTAGACAGCTGTTGTGTAGCCTTGAATTCTCTCAGCAGGCTTTGATTTTGTTTCGAAGTCAGAGCTGGAGACCAGATGGTAAGTTTTAAGACCCGTTCACACCAAGAACGATAACTTTAAAGATAACTGTAAAGATAACGATATTAGCATCCACACCAGCGAACGATATTGTCTGTGTATTTTACGCGGACGCGCATCTACTGCTTTAAATTTTCAAGCTCATTACAGCAGGATTGATTCTGATTGGTTGGCAATGTTTCTATCGCTCATCAGAAACAAAGAAAAACGTTGATTCCAACGATATCGTTTCACTGTGCCTTTATCATTATAGTTGTGTTGTGGAATCCGCTGTGATTTAATATTGTGAATGATTTTTAGAACTATATCTTTATCGTTATCTTTATATGGGCCTTTAGTATAGCAACTGATTAGTATCATCCTGGCAACTAATTAGAACACCCTAAAAAATGCATCTAAGCCTCTAAGGCCCCATTTACACTAGTGCGTTTTGTTTTAAAGGTCCCCTTCTTCGTGATTCCATGTTTTAAACTTTAGTTAGTGTGTAATGTTGTTGTTAGAGTATAAATAATATCTGTAAAATGCTAAAGCTCAAAGTTCAATGCCAAGCGAGATATTTTATTTAACAGAATTCGCCTACAAAAAACGACCCGTTTGGACTACAGCCCTCTAGTTCCTGCAGGAATGATGTCACTAAAACAGTTTTTTTGACTAACCTCCGCCCACATGAATTCACAAACAGGGGGCGTGGCCTTGTTGCGCTCCGACGGAGAAGAAGGAAGAGCTGTTTGTTTTTGTCCCCATGTTGTTGAAACACTGTTATTTTCATCTCTGAGTCCAATCATCTTTGTTTGGGCTTCCCACGAACGCTGTACTTGGAGATTAATGCCTACAATTTATGTTTAACTCGGTTCCCGAAAATTATAATGCACATGTAAAACTATGTGCAGCAAATTTTGCTGAGGACAGCTTCCTCAATCTCAATCAGTTTAATGCCGGATTCGCACAAAGATTATTCTTGAAAGATGGAGCATTTCCCTCTTTGTCTGGAGAAGGCGTTGTTTATGGACCACAACTGGTAAGTGCATTTTATTATTTAAGTTGGTGCGTTTAACAGTTTCTGTAACTTATTACACAAAGGGCAACGCTGTTTAGCTTTGTTAACTAGATGTTAGGGCTGTGCAAAAAAACAAATGCGGTTTTCATGCGCATCTCCTCAGTAAAAACTTAACTTTTATAACTTTTGCTACGGTTATGCCTATCATTAACACTACTCCAGCGTCTTCGACCCTCGAAAACGGAGACTTTTGAAAACGCTGCAGACACCGTGTTAATTTGAAAACCCCAGGGTTGCGTTTCAGTGTAAACGGACCAAAACGATGGCGTGTCTGCCCACATTCGCTCTGCGTATCCTTTGAGGACAGTGTAAACCCATGCGCATTGTTCCCCATTCGATCGCTCCAAGCGCGTAGCTGCATAGCAAGCATTTGAAACCTTCAGAATACTTTGGGGACTACCACAAAGCAACATCCTGGGAACCGTCTTAGAATTGCACCAGGGAATTTCTCCAATGGCTCCTATACTCCGTGTTTTACCTTTTTTTGTTTGTGGTTTTATAAGGCATCATTCAGGGTCTCAAACAAGTGCGAGTCATTGGAAATACTTCCAATCCGTTGCTTTTAAACAGAAAGGCAGAGGTTTTATTTATGAGGCCACAAGAACACAGTCTCTAAACGCTCTTATTGCTTGAGAAAGCTGCCCGTGGAAAACCCTTCTGCTTCTCCATTTCTCTGCTCCGGCTCTCGACTCCGAACACATCCACCGTATTGGCAGGTCACAGAACTGAACGCAGTGTGAGGACATTAATCAAATTAGGCCGCTGTTTGATGCTCATTGGGTGTATTGGAGTTTGCCAGCTTATCCCTGCTGGCTGATTGTGTTTCAGCTCAAGATGAGATGCTCATATTGGGTTACTGAAATTCTGCTTGGAATCAGCAACGACAAGGGCAATGCTTTGTAAGCACAGAGGTAACAATGACTCTCATACCCAATATCATGTGCAAACTATTTAATGCCGTTGGACAGAGTTATCATCAGCAGACCCTACACACTCCACAGATTACCACTGAACTCGAATGCTTGTAAACATATAGATACCTGGCCACTTTTCATCATTAATATTCCAATATACCAATATTCTGCATACAGGTTTTGGACCTGCTCATGAATGCTTTCATAAATCTGAATCTCTTTGCTCATTCCTACAGTAGGTTTAGTGATCCCCAAACAAATGGCTGTAATGAATTGGTTCTTTTTCATGCATGCAGGCTAGTTTGATTCCCACACAAATGACTCCGTTATGAATCTCAGATCTCATTTATACTGTTTCTTTCCCCTGGTGACAGGAACAAAAGACAGTTTGGAAAGAAAGGAAGGATCGAGAGACAAAAAGAGAAAATGCACGATCACTTTGTCATCTATTGAAGCTCATGCAAACACTGCCGGTAAGCACCATCCCTGTGCAAACAGCAGCAGTCTTTGTTTTGCTCTGTCTATTGTCCTCTCTGTGTGTGCTGATCATGACTGCATTGTGCCAGAACGACCCACAATCCTGCCATTGCCTGTAGGGCCACTATGGGACTCTGTTGCAGCTGTGTGATGCCATCCAACATGGCAGCCGTTCATTGCCTGCTGCAGCCCAGCTCAAAAGCTGCTTGGACTTTATCCTGTGCATGGCTCTCTGAGCTGGGATGAGTGCTCCTCATGGGCCGTCCTGGCAGATATGATGTGCTGGATTCATAACCCACAGTACAGCTTTACAGGACCTTTAAGTAGAACTGATATGCACCTTGTAGCTATAAATCCAGATAAACTGTGCATACTGACAGGCTTTATTGCCAATAGCCTCCAGGCCAAAGTTGGCTCCTGACAAGTGACATCCCTCCGGCCTGTTTGAACTGGTGAGGTCCTCCATGTTAACTGGAAGGGCCGGTCCCATTCATTAACATTATGGTTTTAATGGCGTACTTATGACAGGGTGAAAAAGGATTTAGATATTGAGCATTTCTAATCACAGCTGACGACCTCAAGACTTTTTGCAACTCACAATTAAGTGTGAGACATAAATACCTGAAAATATGTTAATAGACTTTAAGATTGTGTGTTATAATAAATAATTAATCATGATTTAATAGTGTTTATCCAGTCTAACTTACCTTTTATAGCTCTGTGCACTGCAAGATCAAATTTTAGCTCAAGTATTATTTTGTTTTATTATTTTATTTTAATATTTTATTTTATTTCAATTCATTTCAGGAATTAAACGATATTGACAGCACTATATTTTTGATTCACCAAAAAAGAAGAAACCCTGATTCATTAGACATTGTGTGTAATAACTAATTACACCTAGTTTAATCTTGATTTGTAGTTAGGTACACTGCAAGATACTAAAAAAGTAGCTAAAACCAAAAAAAAAAAATTACCTAAAACTAGGTACCTTTTTTAAGCATTTCTAATCTTTCTTTTTCTTTTTCTTTTTTTTTTTGAAGAATTTATTTATTTATTTATTTATTTGTTATTTATCAGCTTAATGTGTTGATATTTAATTTAATTTTATTATTATCTTGATTTGTTATAGTTAGCAGCTCTGTTTATGTAAATAAAATATAGCGCATGTCACTTTGATAACCTTAATAAAATAAAGCTAATAAATTACTCTTAAAAAAGTACTATGAATGATCACCATGTGTGATTGCTATATTTATATTTAGTAAAATATTTATAAGGGAATAAAACTAATATATAATAATCTTATATATTTCTGTGTATATGCATTTTATTTAAGCATGATAAATGCATATGATTAACATACACAAATAAAGTTCTCATTAAAATTATAGACATGTCAGTGATTTAATAATACAAACAGAAACATACAAATTAAAGAGACATATATATATTCTGGAGTGAAGTTAGCAGATCACAGCACATGTCCTCGGGATATATCTCTATTTCCAGACTCCAAACTGAACAAAAATATCATTTGTGCTCTTCAAAATACAAATATAGTTCACACCAATATATCTTTTTATTATATCCGAACCAGTCTTAGAAATATTCATCAGCGAGTCTCCAGAGACCGAATGCTGAATTGTGAACAGCTCATCATTCACGTCTTCAAAACAGCTCAATTGCTTTAATTATCTTTAATTCTCATCTATTCATGGATATCGAATTACAGTAATGGTTAGAGTCTACCTTTAAAAGCAGGACTCTGGGTTTCATATTTGAGAAACGTTTACTTTTTAAACCCTTGACAGAATTCATTCACACTAATCAATATAAAGCACTGTCAGTCATGTAAACATGTTAATGTGAGAGCTAATTTACTTCGTGTGTACAGTTGTCCGCACTCCTGCTAATGGATAAACACTACTGATTAAGTTTAGCATGACTTTAATTTCCGTCTATGACAGAATACTGATCTCTTTTTTCCCCCTGCAGTGTTTCATATGTTCCTCTGTCAGTCAGTAAGACTGAACTCAGGCCATCGTATCGTGACACTCGTTTACTCATTTCTTAAAACAGAACACAGCTGCTCCGAAAGCGAATAGCAGCACTTCCTGCAGTCGTCACGTTAAGAGATGAAACCACGGACAGCATGGAATGAAGTTAGACAACTCAAATGTCACGAAAGATGAAAGGGCAAGAGAGAGTGCCGCTGTTAGAAACAGAAAACAACAGCACACAAGCCAGTGAGAGACAGTATGCATTCAATTAGTTATTATTATTATTATTATTATTTATTGTGATACATACAATTCACGTACCATGTGTCAAACTGGTTAAAAAAATTATAATTGCTTCTGTTCTAGTTCATAAATATAAATTATCTATATTGTGTGTGTGTGTGTGTGTGTGTTTGTGTTTGTGTGCGTGTGTGTGTGTGTGTGTGTGTGTGTGAATACAATTATATAATTATAAATTAAATCACAGATTATATACAATATAAAAGAATAAAAATCTAAATGATTAAAATTATAAATAATATAATAAACAATAAAATAATAAATGTAAAACAATTTAAATGATTTTAAATTTTTTAAAACTAAATGAAAATATAATAATTAATTATAATTTTAACTCAACTTTCATTTCCATAACGTGTTTCTATGAAATTATTTTTACCGTTTCTTTTCTTCCTTAAATTCGTCTTAAATTTTATAAAGTACATAAAATATTGAAGTAGATTATTTTGAAAATACTATTTTTATTTTACGTGTGGGTGTAAAATACTTTAAGTATTTTGACAACAACAACTTTATTTTTTAGTTAAATCATTTCTCTCTCTCTCTCTCTCTCTCTCTCTCTCTCTCTCTCTCTCTCTCTCTATATATATATATATATATATATATATATATATATATATATATATATTATTCTTTACGTTTAATAAAATTTGTGATCTAGATTTTCTACCTTGCTTGCATCATCATTTTTTAAGATTAAATGGCAGATCCTTCTTTATATGAACAGCTGTGTTCAGTGACCATGTGATGTAATAAACAGTAAAGCAGGCTGGCATTCTCAGCATTCCTCAAATGGCACAACTGCCTTTGAGAGCCGCCTGAAATCAAGCCATGCACGGCAAACGCAAACTCAGCATTCTGCACGGCCTATAGATTCTCCAGCCTCCTGCAGAGACCAGCTCCATATGCTCAGCTCCTCTCTGATGAAGAAGTGTTACATCAGGATGGAGTAATCCTGTCTCCTCCGCCAGGTTCACAAGTCTGCTAGATAACAAGATATCAAACCACGGCTAAACATGGCTGTCACTCCTCTTTTAAGTGATTCATCTGTGCATGCACACAGTTCAGTTATTTATGGATGGACTCATCATGGTTGACATAGTGATAGCCGTAGCAATGTTTTGGCATCTTGCAGCTGTAACTAGGAGACAAAAACCGAGCCTGTTTTAAGAGATAAATCTCAATCTACACTGCAAAAACGTACAGTATATTCTTAATCAGTTTGTTTGAGTTGTATTACAGGACAAATATCTAAACATTCCTGAATCAAAATGCATTCATTTGAGAAGCCAAATTTCTTAAGGTCTTGTTTTATAAAAAAAAAAATTATAATTTAATTATATAATATTATATTATATAGTATATTTAAAATATACAAAAATGTGTATTTATACATATACCATATTTTCTGGACTATAAGTCGCACTTTTTTCATAGTTTGGTTGGTCCTGAGACTTATAGTCAGGTGCGACTTATTTATCAAAATTAATTTGACATGAAAGGAGAGAAATGAATTAAGAGAAAACATTACCGTCTCCAGCCGCCAGAGGGCGCTCTATGTTGCTCAGTTCTCCTGTAGACTACACTAAAGACATAGAGCGCCCTCTCGTGGCTGGAGACGGTAATGTTTTCTCTTGGTTCTAAATAAATGCGACTTCTAGTCCAGTGTTTTTTTCCTCATCATGACATATTTTTGGACTGATGCGACTTATACTCAGGTGCGACTTATAGTCCGAAAATACGGTATTTATTTTTTACATGAATCTCATTATAATGTGTCTAAATGATTTTTAAACAAAAATACTTTTTTTTTGCAATATAGCCTGATGTATATGTGATTACATGCATTTAAATATCTCTGAAATTGTTGCAATTCACCAATTCATCTTGAGCATGCTGTTCAGATGAAGGCAGCAGTGTAAGTAACAAAAGAGGAGAAAAGCGTGGGAACTTCGCTTCCGTTACGAGGTGCTCTTAATGAAGCTGCAGCTCTTTAGATAGATGCGCTTGCATGCCTTTCTAAAACAGGAAGTCAAATCAGAAGAGAGGGGCACTTAGGAAAAGAGAGGCAGAGGTGTGGGGCGAGAGTAATGATATTTCGATTGCCTTCGTTTGATACGCGAGCAGATTTCTATCACAGAAGAGTGTCTTCCAGAGTTTGTAAATCACGGCTGGCACTCGTCCAGTTTCCTCCCCACAATGCTGCTTGTCATTACTCACCCTGCATTAGAAGATTCAGAGGATTTTAATTGGTTCAGTGCAACAGGAAGTGAAGAGTTCTCTTGAAATAATGAGCCGGTCTCAAAGAGGTATTTGGTTGGACTCGTTGGGGAATTTTACATTTACTTGCTTCCATTAAAGAGGTGTTGATGTCAACTGCATTTTTGAGTGATGTCAAAGCTAATTCTCGTTGATGTTGTAATTGTAATAGTACCACTACTGTTCATAAAAAAGCATAGCAATTGTAATTTGAACAGTATTTTACTGTAATGAAAAACACAGTACTCATACTGTAAATAATAATACAATATACAGTATTATTACTGCATATTAAAATACAGTACTTGTACTGTTATTGAAAAATACAGTACTCATACTGTAAATAATAATACAATATACAGTATTATTACTGCATATTAAAATACAGTACTTGTACTGTTATTGAAAAATACAGTACTCATACTGTAAATAATAATACAATATACAGTATTATTACTGCATATTAAAATACAGTACTTGTACTGTTATTGAAAAATGCAGTACTCATACTGTAAATAATAATACAATATACAGTATTATTACTGCATATTAAAATACAGTACTTATACTGTAATTGAAAAATGCAGTACTCATACTGTAAATAATAATACAATATACAGTATTATTACTGCATATTAAAATACAGTACTTGTACTGTAATTGAAAAATACAGTACTCATACTGTAAATAATAATACAATATACAGTATTATTACTGCATATTAAAATACAGTACTTGTACTGTAATTGAAAAATACAGTGCTCATACTGTAAATATTAATACAGTATGCATGTAAATGGAATTACAGTAATGATACTGTAAACTATTTTACAGTAAGTTACTGGCATCCAGCTGCCAGTAAGTTACTGTAAAATTTACAGCAACCTTTTTACAGTGAACCTTGTGGATATTCAGACTGGTAAGAAAATGTCTGGTCCTGTACATTAGATAATAGCTGTGTGAACACACATTTCACTTCTAGTTATATATGCTCTATAAAATTGTGTATGTGACGAATACAAATCTTGTTAATTATTTTACTAAATGCATAAGTGCCAGATATGAAATGCACTCTTGAACTGTGCATTATGAAGGTAAACAGTCACACACATAGCATTCAATATTCATGTACTTACATGGTATTAAGCGTCTTGCACAGTGTATTACAGGCTCATTCAATACGGATGGCTTTATTTTGAGGCAATGCAGGTGAAAGTGCTCCGATCAAACAGCACACCACAAGTCACATATCCTCCACATGATCAGAGAAGTCATATATTAATACTGAAAAGCTTATGGTTAGTAAGTAAATTATTAGACTGCAGTTTCTCAACACAGCACAGAGTAACCACCTGAGCAATCTCTCAAACCCCTGCCACTAAGCCACTGCACAGAAACCATTCAGAACAGCTAGTGTAAAACATTATGACTCTGCAGTATCTCATGTTACAACATCTCATTCCTTCTTCTGAGCAAAATAAACTAAACTGAGCCTAATTGTATTCATAACACGGCTTCTGTGCTGATCAAGCATGCGTTTCTGATTGTGCGGCGTGTGTCTGATGATGAAGACGATGCCCACAGGATGAGCTGTGCTGGGAATCTGTGTGGACTTGGGGGAGGCTGCTGTGTGTCTTGGACTCATTAGCTTAAATCCCTGTCTCGAAAGTTGGCCAGAGTTTCTGTAAGCACACAAATGTGACCTGAATAGAGCATGTTCCCAGAGTTCCCCTCATTAAAAATATCGATATGGGCTATGTGAGATGACAAAGGTGCTTAAAAACAGATCTGACTGCCACCGACTGTCAATACTGAGCTCATGACACAAACACTGGCTCTGTTCCCAATACTGTTCTTAATATTAATGTAGTATGCATAGTATGCAGACATTCTTCATGCATAAAATATGCAGTATACAGAGTAAGCTACATGGATTGCTGTATCCCACAATGCAAGTCCTCATCTTGACTGTTTATATGTTAGAACATAGTTTGGTGTGAAATAATGTTCTGGTTCATTCATGTAGTTTAATGGTAAAGTCAAATGCATTGCATTGTGGGTTGCCTTGTTCCAGTATGGATGGTTTAGGTCATGCAGGAATGCATATAGGAGACTGGCATACTGTCCACACTCTGCATGCATAGGCATGGTCAGAAAACATTTTCAATTGCGTAAAATTGAAAATAATATGCAAACACTAAACATAAACACAACATAAAGATTCAATGTATTGAAAATATTAAAAAAGTAGTATAATAATACAAATAAATTCATAAAATGTTTATTTACAACTTAAAAATATAGATTAAAT
>NC_039271.1:3867645-4020145 GCF_003368295.1 Carassius auratus | reverse complement strand
TATGGATATGAATCTGAAAAAAATGATATGAATGTGTATTTAAAAACATTGTATGGATATGAATCTGAAAAAAATGATATGAATGTGTATTTAAAAACATTGTATGGATATGAATCTGAAAAAAATGATATGAATGTGTATTTAAAAACATTGTATGGATGTGAATCTGAAAAAAATTATATGAATGTGTATTTAAAAACATTTTATGGATGTGAATCTGAAAAAAAAATGATATGAATGTGTATTTAAAAACATTGTATGGATGTGAATCTGAAAAAAATGATATGAATGTGTATTTAAAAACATTTTATGGATTTGAATCTGAAAGAAAAATGATATGAATGTGAATTTAAAAACATTTTATGGACGTGAATCTGAAAAAAAACATATGAATGTGAATCTCAAAACATTTTATGGACGTGAATCTGAAAAAAAAACATATGAATGTGAATCTCAAAACATTTTATGGACGTGAATCTGAAAAAAAAAATTATATGAATGTGAATTTAAAAACATTTTATGGACATGAATCTGAAAAAAAAAACCATATGAATGTAAATTTAAAAACGTTTTATGGACATGAATCTGAAAAAAAAAACATTATATGAATGTGAATAAAAAAATATTTTATGGACATGAATCTGAAAAAATAATTATATAAATGTTTAATTAATAACATTATATGGACATGAATCTGAAAAATACATTTTGGACGTGAATCTGAAATTTTATTTCAGCTAGTTCTCAAGGAAATATTTCTCATTTTAATTCAGTTTAATTTAGTGTTCATTTTGTAAGCCTTTTTAAATTTAGTCTTAGTATTAGTCTTAGTCTTTTAACTTAGTCTTAGATTTTATCTAATTTTATCTCATATCTCAAAACATAACCGTGTCCTGTTTTTTTTAGTCAAGTTTTAGTCAACTAAATGACTGAGCTCGTTAGTCTAGTTTTAGTCAATGAAAACAATCAGTTTTTCATCATGCTGTATAATGGTTTAACTGATACAAAATTATTTTTGTTCAAAATTATAATCACAATTATTGAGAAATGCATTTTTACATTTCAGATATTGCACTTTTTTTAGAATGTGGACTCATACACATGGTTTATTTTACCCCATATTATATAAATAAATATCAAAGACTTATGCAATCTCTGTGTCTATATAATGAAAATAGGTAAAACAAACAAAAATATTATAACAATGAAACTCCTAATAGTAATTCTTATAATTCAAAATTGCAATAATGTATTAAAACAACAGCAGTTGAATAAGTGCATTCATTCAGCAACCACAATCGCAAACTTCTTTCATTTAAGCTCGACATCTCACACGGAGATCGCTAAACTTCAGCTACTTGTTTGCCGTGTTTTCAGATCCTCCTCGGCGCTCTGATTTGGGGATTTGAAATCTTGATATCTGGCAGCAGTCCGCAATAATAATTTGTCTGCTTTTTGATTTAAATTAAAATATAAGTTTTAATTTTTTAAAGTACATTTTATTCTCATCTTTTATCGTCAACAATATGTTGATATAGTCACAGTTATCATTTATTGACCTTAATGACGTCTCGTCATCATCTCGTTTTAGTCATGGGAAAAAAAACTTGTCAACTAACATTTTTCGTCATAGTTTTCATTAATGAAATTAACATTAAAACAGATATAAAAATGAAAAAATTATAGACATTTAAAAAAGAGAAACTACTAAAAATGACAAAAACTAAATTTCTAACATTAAATTAATGCTAAGCTAAAATGAAAAAGACATGGATCTTAAAAATATTTTATGGACGTGAATCTGAAAAATATGGGGGGGGGGGAGTACAATTAGAAAATTGGGGGGGGTACAATTAGAAAAATTCTAATTGTATTGAAAAAGTAGAATGACTTATTCTACAGAAAAGTACTTTGATATAATTAATTTATTTGGTATTGCATAATAAACTTTTATTTTAACTGAAATAACTCAAATTAAAACTGAAATAAAAATAAATAGAAAATTATACAGACATGTTTACAAAAATGGACTAAACCAAACTAATTAACTAAAACATTAACAAAAATTTATATGAAAATGGAAAATATAAAAAATTTAATTTGTACAACTTTACAGCAGCAACAGCAATACAAATATTGTGTCTTATTGCATGTTTTCATGAAAATCGAATCAGTAATTTGTGCATTAAGTACCAAATAACATGCTTTTCATCAAATAACTTCATTATACAATTTTTTTTTGTTTTTATCTAAATAAATGGTGTAGGATTTAATTTGAAACAGTTTTCACCTATAAATTGCTAGTAAATTTCCTATAAAAAAAGGAACAGCAAGCCACGCACTAAATTAAATGTGAAATTTGGAAGCAGAAACACTGAAATATTATTTCTTCAGATCATAAAGCATCAGAGCAATCGCAATAGTCATGCTTACCTCTGCAAACATCTAGTTATTTGGGATAAAAACTATTGCAGGGCATTAGAACCAACTTATACAGGATGTGGGGACACATATAAGGACATGGTTATAAGTGGACGTGGACTGAAAACTAAGCGGATGCAGCATCTCTCTCTCTCATACACATAATTAGTCACGGCTCAGCAGGTTTAAGGTGGGAAGTCAGGATCCTCCGCTGTCACCGAGCTTGAAGTGTATTCCTGAGTGAGGTTCTGCAAACCCACCGGCCCGTCAAAACTGCTCAAGATCGTCATCAAACTTCCACATCTTCTGCTGCTCTTCTTTCCCACAGTTATTAAATGGGCGATGGCTTCTCATAATGAATATTGATGAGGCATTCTTTCGACTGAAACCTGTCTGAGATAAGTCACATATCAGTTTAGCTCTTCAGAAGGCTGCTAAACCCAAATTTACTCCTGATATTCACTTTTACTAATGCACCTGCACTATACATCAGTCGCGAGTGATGCATTCAATAAATATTGATATTGTGCATAGAGATTAGAATAAACTCTGTCCATAATTATTGAAATTTGGTGCATGGCTTGTTCGACACTTACACTAGATATAACTGTTATATTCAATTGCGTAATAATTAGTAATCAAACTTGACAAAAATACAACAAATAGCAATTAGGAACATTTTATCAATGACACAAATAGCCTTGAAATGTGTCTTAATGTATAATAAAAAATAGAGTCTTTTCATTAATTATATATATATATATATATATATATATATATATATATATATATATACATGTTTTTTTCATAATTTAGGGGATCAATTAAAATATTAAAGTTTTTTTTTTTTTACTGAAATAACTCAAATTAAAACTGAAATAAAAATAAATAAAAAATTTACAAAAGTGGACTAAACCAAACTAAATTACTAAAACACTAACAAAAATTTATTTGAAAATGGAAAATATAAAAAAATGAAATAGACTCCAAAAAAGCACACAAATATTAATATAACTATAGTTATAACTCCATAATACTAAAATTACACACGATCATAGATAGTGATCTGAACAAACCCCAGAAGGCTTTAAAAATGAAAGGTGTGCTATTATTTTTCAAAAAAGATTATATTTATGATTTCCATGACAAAATGTGTAAAAAAATACAAATCTAGACAGTATATGTATATATAGAAAACCACTTATTTAAAATAAATGAATTAAATAATTGGCAAAATTTCATAGGCAACCTGTGAAATAAGTTAGTAGTGGTTACCAAAAATGATCAAATGTTGAATATTTTATGTGTAAAATAATCTAAGCAAACTGTGCACCAGGCTTAGTCTTGTAGACACCAGCACTAATCTGTTTTAAGCCCCTCTGGTCAGACTGGATTACTAATTGGGTGGATTTAAAGCTGCTTTAGAGACGAGGGCAGTGCCAGAAGGTCCTTCAGCGTCCAGAGTTCAGATCAGGATCAGACCCTCGGATGAGACGAGAACTTCCCGCTAAACATCATCATCATCATCATCATCATCATCATCATCTGAAGACTGACCTGAAGGAAACACTCTCGATTGGTAAGAACATCTGTAATACAGTTTTGTGTGTAACACAGTTAGCACTGCATGAGTTCAGCACATTATTCAGACCTGTGAAAGTGTGAACGTGCGAAATGTGCAGTAAATAATTAATATTTTTCATCTTTTAAAGTTAGTTTATGCCAAAGGCTGAATAAAATGTTAAACATATGAAGGTATTTCCCAGTAATGATGTCTGAAAGTGAATATTATTTAGTTTTCCCCCATGAAATCCATCCATTGTGCTGTTATGTCTATATTTATTTTCCATTTATATAGTCATTGTTATGATGTTACAAAAAAACTATAGGCTAAGTGTAAGTTCTCAAAATGTACATATCTTCACATTTTATTTTACATGATAAAGCAACATTAAATGTTTAAATTAAATTTGATACTGGACAATTTTTAATAATTATTTTCACTTTAATTATATTCCTTCTGTTTCTGATTATCACAAATGGTCTGATTTATTGACTGAAATTTTGGTAAAATATTTTGGGGAAGAAACTGAGTTTTTACTGTAGCACTTGTATGGGATTATAATCCCATACACTTTTAAGATTTATTTTAACACTGAAAGACAATCATTTATTAAGAAAACACAGATAAGAGTTTCGATTTTGTTGTTAAACTTCATTAAGTCAGCTAATCTTCACACTAATCGATAATCGAGAAATTGCGTTCACATTTGCGTTAGTGAAGTATAAATAATAAAATAATAAAAGTTGGCCTAGTACATAAACGATTTTATTCACTACAATGCAATGTTTATATTAGCAATGATCAGACAAAAAGCTAGTTAACTTTATTTTAGTATTTAATATTTATATAAAAAATCTCAGAATATGCTTTGAGAACTTGTATTTTTTACATTTTTATAAACGCCCCTTAAACTTTATTTTTTAACAATAAACTCAATGTTTACTATATTCAGGCGAAACAAAACACAAATAAAGCTGACTAACATGAATAAGAATGGAATTTAAATACTAAATAAATAAATCGCGTCAGCGCGTCACGTCATTGGTCCGCGCGTACGCCCCGCCCCCCAGAGGCTCTTTCGCCGCGCCTTGGACACCGTTGCTAAGGAATCCCGAGTACGCGCGAGTGGGTCGGACGCGCGCAGCTCGAGCGCCGCTCTCAGTGCTCAGACATGGCGGCGGTCCTCAACCCGGAGTGGCTGTCTTGCCTGCCTTCTTTATGGAGTTACGGCGTGACCCGGGACGGACGCGTCTTCTTTATCAAGTAAATATCCGCGGGATGGAAAGTTGGGGCTCGGTTAGACTCGAATGCCTCTCGTCGGTTGTTTTTCACCTTCTCTCTCTCTCCCCCTTTTTTTCTCACCCAACAGTGAAGAAGGGAAGAGCACAACCTGGCTGCATCCAGTCACGGGAGAAGCCGTCATTACAGGGCACAGAAAAACTCCAGGTAAGAGGCTTTTAGCGGCTTTTCCGTTGGGGAAAAATCACCGCATGAGGAGAAATGCAATCAGTGCAGCTGTGGCAAGACGCGACGCGCGCATTGTCAGTGCGTTTGCGTTGCGTTTGCGTTGCGTTTGCGTAGCATGCATGCAGCACACCTGCACGCGCAGCGTTTCACAACCCGTTCACATATCAACGGGGCTGCATGGTCATTTTTGGCTTTTGATTGACAGCTGTCATTGCTATTTTTTACTCGTTGGATCGTTTGGGAACAGCTTGCATGCTTTGAATTCCTCAAAAACACTTAAAACTTCCACAGTCATTGAATGCCTAAAATCCAGTCTGAGTTTGGCTATAAAACCATTAGCCATTTCCTGTCACCCTTAAGAGACCAAACAAGCTGAATGGTCCACAATTACATGTTGATCTGCAGTACAGAGATGCGAGCAGTGCTTGTGGGCATTGAACAGCACTGCAGATCATGGGCACGATGAGAGATGTGCAGCCAGTCACTCTAGAAGATGCTTTTTGCATGCAAAACTCATTGTCCTTGTGTCTTCTTTTCAGATTTACCCACCGGATGGGAAGAAGGATACACGTTTGAAGGAGCCCGTTGCTTTATCAAGTGAGTTGGAGGATATTTGGCTCTCTCCTGCTTGTTTGACAGCAGCAGTGGCGGCAGTGATTTCAGATCGCCGCCCCCTCACACACACACACACACACACACACACTCTTACACTCATGCCATAGTGTTTCCAGAAATGCTTCCGCTCGCGCACTGAAGGCACACACGAGTCGTTAGAGCTCTTTCCCTCCCCCCGTTTACAAAAAAAAGTAATTACCGTGAGGCTGACGGAGGGCTTGACAAGCCCGTGTGATTCAATGCTCTGTTGGCTGAACAGGCTCAACTTGTTGCTTTCCACCGAGTGAATCATGTTAACCCTTGTTTGTACAGCTCTAGTCTAGTTTAAAACAAATCTGTTGCACCGTTCGTGTGGTTTCCATCCGCTTCGCAGGACTTGCTTTGTTTGATTGGGTGTGGAGAAGAGCCGATCGATTATTTTCAGACTATTTTTAAGCAGTGAATGTGTTAAAAATGAACCAGGCTGATTATTGGGATTTTATTTGCCCATTTTGAAAGTATTCACATTAGTAGTTTAAATATGATCAGATTAATACTTTCCGTTTGTGCCAGTTACAAGTTTTTAGTGTTTTTTTTGTGGCCAGATTAATACCTCAACTTGTTCCAATTTTCAAAATCTTTTGTGGTTTTTTAATAAATAGAACGAGAAATAAGTGTTATGCATCTTATTTGGCCACGAATTTACCTCAATAATTAGTATATTATCAGATTAATACCTTCTACTTGTGGTTTTTGAGTAGTGTTTATGTTCTTGTGTTTGCGGCCATATTGTTTTAATACGCAGACATGCATTAATGTGCATTAACATTGGTTGTTGTCTATTGGTTGCTTTGATTTAGATGTTGCACATTACAAAAATTGCTTTATTTTGTATGTCATTGGTGTCTTACCATGGCCAAACAATAATATTAGAGTAGTATCTTGCGTTATCGGTATCATGCATATTTTATCAGTTGTGGGATCATTTGTTTGTATTGTACAGTAATGTAGAAGCATGAATGGGCAGTTTTTTAACCTACTTCTAAAAGCTTTGTTTTGAATTTTAGAAATTCCTTCCACGAAGCTTTGTTCCTCACTCGTTGTGTCGTCCTTTTATGACTTAAGTCAGTCTGTAGTCAGCAGACGTAGAGCTGTTAGAAAACAAATGTTGATATTTTGAAAACTCCATTTAGAAATGGTTTAAATGGAGAAAAAATTAAGTGGATTCTGCTTTAAACTCAGTTTAACTGCCTCTTATGTTCTTTATGTGTATAATGCATGGTGTGTGCTTTGTAGTATTTGTTCCAAACCCATTCCAGAGCTGAACTTTGAGGCTAATTTGACACAGGGATTTGAGCTAAAACTCACGAGATACATCTCATCACGTCAGGATTGACAACTTGACCCTTTCTAGACGTCTGAGGGCTTGTGGATGCTGCATCACTGACACACCAACAAATGATGATCTCTGATGATCATACTGCAGTCTTAACACCGGACCGATTCACCAACTGCTCGAATGCATCTCTTTGTCATCGTCTCTGTGGATTATTGTTTGCGTACAGACTCCCTGGAATCCTTTACTGCTGCGCTGATGAATCCTGGAGGCCCAGTACTGAGACTGTTTTCACTTTCAATGTTCTGTTGGATCGTCATACTGATCTAAGATCTGCAATATGAAGAAACTCGGACAGGATGTGGTCGTAGTGACCAGTGGGGAACCTGCTCATGTTACCGCAGCAGCAGATGGTGGCCGTCCAGAGATTAAGAGTGATACGGGGTCGTTCATTATACTGGCACAGAGACACAGGGGGTCGTGAAGGAGCGACGCTTGGAGCAGCAAGTGGCTTGTGATATTTGATCCATTAGCTCAAGTCTGTCAGAATTCATTAAAAAAGCACTGCAGCGTGTGAGGATGCTTTTTCTGTGTCACCCAGGAATAGCACGGCTAGCCAGAGGACGCTCAGATGCTGGATTTGCTGTGGCCGCCATACAGAGCATTTGCAACGCTTTCCAAAACCAAAAGAGAACAACAGTGAGCGTGCACATTTTTCCTTTTTTTTTTAATGCCTCACAAGATCTTAAATTGTTTTTTTTTTTTTTTTTTTAGAAATCTATCTTTATGAAAAGCAACACAGACAAGCTTCATTTCCCAGAAGCATCGACCATCAATAGTAAGCCTAAGGTATTAGAATCAATTGGCTCTCTAAAAATCCTTAAACTGTATAATATTTAATTCTAAGGAAAAATGCAATCTATTTAGGTTTGTGAATATAAAAAAAGGGTTTTATACACACCTATTGTTGGATTCTGCACCTGGAATTTGAATTATTAATTCTCCAGAATGGCTTCTACCGAACGTTTTTTGCACTATCACTAAATATCAGTTTCTCTTTGGACACAGTGAATGGGATATTATCTTCTGAAGCTCTACCAACGAACTCTTTGAAAAGGAAGATGATTAATAATTGAGATGAAGCAGATGACCTGCGGTCTACATCTGGAGCGGCGTATGAAGCAGAGGTTTCGCTGCGATTGAAAGGCCGCTCTTTCTTCTGCTTTTGCTTGTAGCGTAGCTGTTGCAGCGTCTTGGGAATGCTGCAAAATGAACAGCTAGTGAAGACCCTCATGTTGGTCATCAGTTTCCACCTACTGACTAACAGGCAGCAGATTGGGCAACCCAACAAGAGGCGGAGGTTGAGCTCCCTCCCTGTATCTCGCTCATGCTTTTGGAAATTAAAGGGGGAATATTGCAAAGGTCACTTATTCAACTGTGGCGTGCTCTTTTCATATGTGCTGGTTTGTGTTTGTGTGTGTGCATCTGTTTGTGTTGTGTGGATGGGTCAGAGCAGCACTGGTTTAATCAGTGACGTGAGTTTGAGGCGGTACTGTCTGTTTTTTATTTTCAACAATGGCAGGCGAAAAATATCTTTTTATTCTTTTTAACATCCCTCTAGGGATTGGAATTACTTGACCTTTCCACACACAAGTTTAGAATCTTCAGAACATTTTTAGAACGTACAACATTCCATTTCCATGGCGATGCATCAAGCATGTCACATGACACTTCGCCGTCACAGTTGGGTTCAATTTCTCCATAGGGAATTAAATTTTTAACGACAACTTACAAACTGTTAAAGGCAGAACAGCTGTGAGCTACAAGGTTGTTAATTAATGGTGTATGTGTTTGTTGAAACAATTAACCCGCATTGTATCAACTTTTAAATAATTGTCTTTAACAGTTGCATTCCTGGAGGAAAAACTAAATTTCTCATGATTCTGCAAAATAATCTCCACCAATCAGAGAAATGAAAAAACAACAGATTGTGCCAAAAGAATCACCATTATTGTGGTTTTTAATTGGTTTAATCGATTCAATCAAACCTCTTAAATAGTTATGTCAGTATGCATATTTTGAAATAAAATAAAAATATTTCTTGCTATTTATTTTTCACATTTTCTTTATCTTTTATATATTTTTAGATAGAAGTTCTCTCTCTTTAAAGCCATTATTTTATTTTTTTTCCAAATTCTCAAATTCATATATAGTATTTTTTTTGTTTGTTTGTTTTTTTTTTGCTTCAAATCAAAGTTTTGAAATTGTGTAGTGCACCTTGTAGCTGGTTGGACTAGTCTGTGGCTTGTAACTCTTTAATTATGATAAAAAAAAAAATCCATATTTATAAATAATTGGAAAAAATACTCTTGAAACCAATGGCACTGAAAAAGTGGACAGGCATTCTAAACCAGCCTAATTATACAAGGCTTCTGTAAGATTTACTAGTTAAATAGTCATTAAGCAACAAGACTAACTATAACTGCAGTAAACTGTAGTCTTTGGTGGGTGTGATGTGAAAAATGAACAAAAGGAAGGCATGGACCGTATCCAATCAAAACATCCCACAGTCCGCTGCAGGTGTTTCCACCTCGGTAGGGATGCTGTTGAAAGAAACGTGTCTAATGGTCCTCACATGATTAGCCGTGTGTGTGTGTGTGTGTCAGTGTCACTCGCCGTCGAGTGTTTCCTAGTTTCCAGAGCAGCAGTAACATGAGATGCGCTGGTTTTAGGACAGTTAAGTGGGTCGATGGATGGGTGGAGTTGGGTCCACAGTGATGAAAAGCTTCCTATGACTGTCGAATCATGTGGGGCCCGTTTCCCTCTCTCTCTTGCTCTCGCTCTCATTCACTCGTTCTGAGAGCCATGGGGCAAGTAGAAATGGTGTGAAAAGGTAACTGACTCTTGGCCCTTTGATTGTTTTGACCCAGGCTTTGCCAGACGCTGACAGCTCAGTTCAGTGCTCAAGTGATTCCAGTCCAAAATAACACAATTTGGCTCTGACTGCATATAAACACTTTTTCGACTGCTCTAATTGGATAAAATAACTCCTTTTGGACTGAAATGGTTCTGCTGCTCATATCAAAATCAGCTCGCATTTCCACTGACTTTGAGAGATATTGCCATGTTTATTTTTTTTTTCTTGGTTTGCAACCAGTTTACAAAATTGGCCATTGCAGAGCCATTTTTCCCCTTGTCCAGCAATGTCTTTTATTCTTTGGAAAGAGGTGACACTTTGAAATTAAAGATCTTGGCTGAAAGATTATACTTTATTTACTTTGACTCAGCAATTATATATATATATATATATATATATATATATATATATATATATATATATATATATAATACATATATATAATACATACACACACACACAAACACAAATATAGAAGTAGATATGTCTAACTTCAATTATTGTGACTCTGAAATGAGATTTAGACTTTTTTTTGTTTTATTAATTTCTATGGATCAGAATGAAACATCTTTTGATGCAGTTCTCTCTAAATGTAAGAAGCACACTCACAAGCTTTCTGATTGGGCACCAGAACCATCCATCCTTCAGGTGATCAGAGAACAACTATTTAGAAAAGTTTTGGTAAAGACCTTACAAGAACCCAATGTCCAATTCATCATTCCTCCCAGGTTTGTCAGAAAACCCTTGGGTTGTAGCATTTAGCTCTGTGACAGCACCAGCCCAGATGCCAGTGGGATGGGTTACTCAGCTGTTAGACACTTAATATCGGCTTCGGTTGATTTGTATGAGTGGGCTGCTAAATGAATGGGTAGATGGCAGCTTGGAAGATGATGCAGTGCTCATTAAGTCACAGTTAGCGGCCGGACGCTCTCCGCAGCTTTGGATTTTGCTGACGCAGAGCCATGAATCATATCTCAAATGGGGTCAGGATAGAGGGTTAAACGGATGGATCAACGCTCCTCTGACTTGGGCGACCAAGCGTGGCTTTCTAGGTCAGCCCACCGGCTGTGCAGCACAATTGGGCAACTCGTTCTTTGAGATTTTAACAAGTTGCTAGCGGTGATTGTTCGCTCATGATACTCATTAGACTACAAGAACACGTCTCAGGTCTTGTGCTCAGTGTGCACACTGTGCCTCTGGTGCCTGGCTTTCTTTGTTGTTTCTTTGTTGTTTTCCTGCAGCACAACCGGTTTTATCCTGCCCTCCTGCTCAGTGCGTCCTGCGGTGTGATTCAGTAGCACTGTCCGCCCTTACTTCTCCTGACGGACACGCCAATTGATTCAGTTATTTGTCATTTTGACGACACTTAACATTGGGCAATTCATAACTGCATAAGTGTTTTGTCCTTAGGACAAGATGCTACAGGCAAAAACATTGGTCAGTTTTGGAGACTTGCTGTCTTTTAGACTAGTGTAAAGAAAACACAAAAAATACACATTTAAGTGCTTTTCTTTGCACTTTAGCGGTTTGCATTTGTAGATTTTTGTAATTGTCTGATATGTATTGAACATTTTATTGCTAATAATAGGGTGAAAATTCAGTTTTTTCCCCCCCTGGCTGTTGAAAGTGTTTTCCTATTGATGAAATTATAAAAAAAAAAGAGATATCCAAAATCCCTTCCGGAAAAACCTTTTATATGTCAACAAAATGAAACAAGAATTTTGAAACTGGCTTTTTCTGGAAGTGTGTGAAAATTAGTGCAGTTTTAGATTACATTTGTATAACATTTTTCTGAAATGTTATGTTTAATAAAATGAGGGTTAATGTATTAACTAGTGGTATATATTTGGCATTTTTCAAATATCGTCATCACCCGATTCTGTTTGGCCGATGTGTTCGAGACGGGCGCATGTGCACACAGTGCTCTCTCTTCATTGTTTGCTGTCGCAGTTAAACAAAGGAGCTATACAATAAAGTTTTATAATCATTGCTTTTATATTATTTAGCAAACATTGATACTTTCTCCTTTTTTTGCATCTGCAAACTTACCCAAACGTACTGGCCAATGCCAATATTTTAATTATGACAAAATATCAGCATAAGCGATATATCTATTGGCCATTAGTCTGTGCTCCAAAGCATTCAAGATTAATGACAGTTTAAATAGGCAGTTTCGTTTTCAGGTCTATGCTTAAAAAGAAGAAGAAGAAGAAAAAAAAAAAGATAGAACTCCACTATTACACAAATACAATTTAGTACCATAAAATCCCCTAAATACAAAATAAAATAAAAGATTATCAAACTAAAACGTAGTACATTCATTTAATTGTAGAAAATTTCATTTTCGACAGCCTATAACCTGAAATGTTTTAATAGAGCGTCCTCGCTGCCACTCCTCAAACATGTTCATATCGTTCCTGATGTCTTTGGACTCTACACCACTGAGCAAATAAACATCAAACAGCTGCTGCTTTTATACCAATGCATGAATGAGGAGTTTTGTATGTCAGTGCCTTGCCACAAAATACAAAGGTTGTGTTTATTTTAACTCTGTTTTTGCCAGCGGTTCTTTTGGAAATTCTTCCTGCACTTCTGACATAGATTTTTATTTGCGTTTGTGTTTTAGTTGCACGTTTCTATACAGGTGTGCAATTGATTTGTAGGATATAATTGAAGATTTGAGATGGTAGTGGCATGCAGTAACTGAGTTATCAATTATTGAGGTCGCCTGCAAAGTTCGATATTTTCAGTTAAAAAGGGAGACTCAATTTTCAAACTTTTGAGACATGCTGCTTCTTTGAGTCTTTCTGTTGCATGCTAATAAAGTAGCGCTTGTGTATGAAACGCCCTTCAACAATTCTTTTCTAAACAATCACTGTCGTGCTTCAGGTCGCCTGCTGCGATCAATGTCCCCGTGATTATGCAGAATCTGCAGGTTTATTAGCGAGGTGTTGTGGGGAAATTAAAGGCCAGTATTTTTCTGGAGTCTGGTGGTGTTTCTTCGTGGCGTGAGACTTATTTCCTAGTGATTTTGCAGAAAGAAAGGCTTAATAAACTGCTGGGTGTTGGGAACTACTTATTTTATAGTATGTCCAATGAGAAGTTGTTTTGTGCTGTTGATGTCATAGAATGTCTCTTACATGAGGAGTTTAATAGTTTTATGCAATAAAAGGTTATAGTTATTAAACTTCTTTTTTGTTTGGTTAAATATCTCTTATCAGGCTTGTTGAAGTGACAGCTTAACTATATATGGCCTCCAAGTGTTTTAGACTTTTGACTGATATTAATCAATCTTTGGTCATTTCATATTCACTAATTTTAGCCAGTTTAATCTGATTAATATGGCACCTAATTTTAGTCAACAAAAATAGTATTTAGTTGATGAAAAGGAGCAAAATTACAAGAAATATTCAAACGTAAATTTTCGTATTTATGAAAATATTGGTAACACTTAAAGCTTTTATGCATAATGCATTATAAAGGTTTTCATAATCTAGGCTGTAATGCATTGTTTATATATTTTTGTAAGTAATTGTAATTAAAGTTAAAATGCATTATAATATGTGATGTTTGTTTGTCATGTGTTTTAATCCATAATACTTTCTAAAGGCGTAACAATGAATAGATAAGTATTATAACTGTGGTTACAATAATAAGTATTTATTATTGACTATTATTATTACAAGTATTTTATTGAAATAATAAAGTGCATTATAAGGTGCATTACAAGGCATTAAAAATACTTTAGTAATGCATTATATTTAAGGGCTTTAAGTCAAGTGTGTTACCAATTCTCTTTGGCAGTATCACAGTCTTTCAGTAACGTCCTGTAGTATGTGCAGTCGTATTATTAGCGGTTTCTGACCGTCCTCCGTTCGTCTGCTTGTATGTTAGCAGCTGTAATCAGTGCAGAGGATCTGAAATGATGGAGGGCTGCAGCGTTTGGGTTTTGCAAGTCCCAGTACTTTTTACAAGTCTCTTCACATCTTCAGCAAACCGGCCTGTCATGACATTCCCATTTTGTTGTTTTTGCGCCATGATAAGAGCACGTTCGCAGATGCCGCCTGTTGAGATGTGCTGTCTGATGGCTGTTATCAGATCCGTGAGGAAAGACCGAGGACAAAATGGAACAGCTACCGTGATATTGAATGATTTCAAGGTGCTTTTGATTTTGTTTGTATAAATGTGAAGTCTAGAATTAAAACTAAAGCATGTTTAGTAGTTGTTAATTTTTTTTATTGCCTACATTAACACAAAATTGGTCAATTTCTTCGTACCATCAAAGAGTGGTATGTTTTTGCATCGTAACATCTGTAGCATCTTAATCTCGCTGGAGCACACATACACCAATTTATTGTTGTGCTTTCCAAACAAAATTAGAATCATTGCTTTTGTCTGGAGCAGTGCATCTCTCTGTATTCCCTGTACTAATGTATTTATGTCCTCTGGCGTTTTATTATACATTTGTAAACGGGCTTCTGGAAGCAGTAGAAGATAGCGTGCAAGGACATCCAATGACATAATTTAGTTGCTTAGCGGTTTTTCAACAACCGCTTTATTTTCAGTAACAAGCATGATTTACTACCCGCCTGGTGAGCATTCAGAGGTAATTCACATGCCTGTTTCTCTTTAAGGTAATAACCAGTTTCTAACAGGGAGGTGTGGAAAGGTCAACCTGAACCAGTAGCGACATCATTAATCTAAATGACTCCACAAAAGTATATTAATTTGCGACTGATACTTTTAATTTTCATTCAGAGCCTAAACCAAACAAATGTATCGCATTAATCCTCATCACGGTCGGATCAGCGAGCGTCTCTCGTGAATTGTCGAACATTTCACAGATTGAACCAGACAATGGGGGGCGGCCGACCTTGGGTTGACCTCATTGGATGCCACAGCCTCCTTCGGTCCACCAGTCCCACGGCTCTATCGCTGGGACGTGCAGAACATTTCACTCTATTCGGCTTAGACTCCATTCTGGGAGAGATAAGAATGCGATGGAAAGGTGCATGAAAGGGCTGAGAGACACAGTATCAAGTCGAGCCACAGTGAAACATTCTTCATGGTGACTTGTTGTGTCAGACTGGTATAGATGTTGCTTTTCTTTGCGGACTGTCCTCATAGCAATGCTTTTATTGCAGGATTTTGCTAATATGGTGTTTATTGGGATAGTTCACCCAAATATTTTAATTGTCATAGTTTGCACTCCAACATGCCGCTCTCGATTCATTTTTTTTTTTCTTTTGTAGAACACAAAAGGTGTTTGAATACATATGACACATTAGGCTGGTTTGACATCAATGGAGATCAATCACAAGAACTGACTTTTGATGTCAAGCATGTCATAGGAATCGTGTGACTCTGGAGCTATTTTATGACTTTGAAAAAGTTGAAATATGGTGCCTATGTGCTTCATTTATAATACTTTTAATTTGCTTTTATTATGATTTTTGGAGCTCAGCATAAATCCTTATTCACTTTTGTTGTGTGTAAAAGAATAACTAGTGCATTCTGCAAAATATATCCTTTTGCCTTTTACAAAAGATGAAACATTTTACAGGTTTGGAGTGACATGAGTTTAATAGTTTAATAGTCAGGGGCTAACTTGATTTACTGTTACATCAATATTTATTTTTGTATTTTTTATTTTATGGATTAAGGCACAACAAGGAGGATATGAAGGCATGGGTCAGAGTGAGAAAGTTTTCTTTGTTGCTACTGAGATCTTTAATTTTGTTGAATTTGTAGATCAGTTTTTACACGTTGCAAACCTAAAGGTAAAAAATTTTTGTGAAGCAGTTTAAATTATGTAAAATTCTGATTTTTGTTACCAAGATAATGTTATCTTGGTTTTGATGAACATTGCAAAAAGTACCAAAAGTCTTAACACCATCACTTGGAAAATATATATAGAAATTATCTTTGGTTTTTAGTGTGGCCCGTGTAATTGTTTGGAGGTCAAGTAAAAAAAAAACAAAAAAACTAGTGCTTGTCTCTTGTGTGAGACCATAAATGTGTATTTTTGAATTGGGTAACGTAAAACGATCCTCTTCAAAACAGCTGTCTCACTTGGGTTGTGGTCTGGTGTAATTTACCCCCACTCCCAAGATAAGTTGGCTGCCCTCTGATCCAATGGAAGATGGGGTGGATGCCAAAAGAATCAGAGCAATGCGTTTCCTTTTCCTGATGTGTAGTGCTCTCACGATAACGGATGTCATATTTCCAAACAATCTATATATTCACGTTGCATGTATTTTCAGCTCTTTTTCTCTCATGCACCCATTGAAATGGCTGCCAGCTGGCGCTTTGAAAAGGATGAAAATTAAATTTGTACCCCGTTTTACAATGAACACTAAAGCATAGTTTTGGACGCCACCCAATCTTCTAGTAGAAACTAATACGTACGATCAGAGGATATTAACCGCGGCTGTGGTATCAGGAAACATTGATCCAGGAGAGCCAATGGACAGCCAAATGGAAACTTAATTCTAGTTCCACCCACAAATCAAGTCTTACTCCATGTTTGAAGACATTAGCATTCAGCAAATGCAAACACTATTTACCAAAGAATCTGGTTTATCTGCAGCTGAAATTGACTTTCTCCTTCTTGAAATGCCCGGCCAGTTCACTGACCTGAGCTTTCACGTCTCATATTGGATGGCCTCCTGGTTTCCACAGGGATCTGAGGATCAACTGTAATTAAGTACAACCTCTCTGTTGTATTAGATATAAATGATGTTTATTGCTAGAGAGTGGAAATGCAGCCAGATTGCTGAAGCACCTTGCCATTCTTTCCCATCTATTACCATTATGTGAGTCAGAACAAGCTGCATAAATTGCAGAATAATGGACTGTTGTGTCAAGCTGATGATGCAATCAGATGAGAAGTTTTAATCTGCCTTATAAGCGATTCTGCATGGAGAGTCTTGCAAACGTTACACCTTTCTCTGTTCCTTTTATGAGTGTTCGTTCTTGTAAACCCTTGAGTGAACCTGTTTGACGAGTGAACGGGTACCGTCTCGTTTAATCGACGACAAAGAATGGGATGAAACCCATGACCACGGCAAATCGAAAACCAGTTCCAGGATCATGACCTCACAGCGGAGTCATGCACTTTAATATCAAGCACTTCCTCCTAGCTACAGTTTTCCAAATAGTTCCTGCTACTAGTAATTCCCACCACTTCCTGTTTGGCACTCCATTCCCAATGGACTTAATAAGAGAGAAGCCAACTGAGGCATATTTGTGGTCTTCTGCACATGAAGACCGTGTATACAAGAGGATGCATTAGTGGTGATGCAGCTATCCATGTGGGACTCCGGAAGGCATTCTTTCAGCTCCAACATGGAGGACTAGATTTCATCCAATCAGCTGGCTTGCTCTAGAGAATTCATTTGTTTATGTTTGCCAGTGCTGAAGAACAGGCAAAGGGTAGATGGGTAATGGAATATCTTGCTAGGACTTGATGATCAGGAGATGTTGGCAGATTTATGGGTTCATAATCCCAATGTTGGCTACAATTATTTTTATTTTTTTTGCTTTGTATGGGGATTTTCTAAAAAGAGTGTATCTGCTTCCACCCAAACCCAGAATTTTGTAGGATTGTCCTCTTTTGCAACTAAAAAGCCTGAGTGTGACCACTGTCACTGCGTGTGCCATTTTGAATCCATAATGCTTGGAAATGTTGCTAATCCAACAATAAAAATGACCCCCAGCTCATCCAATAAATCTGACCTTTTGCATATTGAGAAACATGCAATCTTTTAACTTCTACTCAACATACTCATTGTTAACTGAAGTAAACGGTAACCTCTTTTGATTGGAATCTGGGAGTGTTTTCCCAGGACTGGGACGTCCCACTGTAACACCGCCTGTGGCCAACCTGCCGTTAATCTCTCGTAGTAGATAATCTGAAGCTTAATCCCGTTTTTGCAGTATGCAGATTTACTTACCCCCAGCCCTGATCGACACCGAGGTTGCAGAGCTTTCACATGCGCAGGAATGGTGTAGACAAGACCCCGACGCTAATATGAAGCAGATGTGCTGGTAAGGTGGTGTGGAGGCATGATGTTTTAATTGCATTGAGGTTTAGTAGATTACCGTGAGCTTTGCACGAATGAGTAGTGCATTTGCGGCCATCTCCTTAAATCGTTATTGGTTGTCGATTGCCTCACTTATTCAAAATAGTCTAAACTTGGTAGCTTGGTCTGTTTCCGATAGCTCAAATTCTTGATACTAATGAACTTTTCATGGCGAGTTGCTGCTCCTTTAAACTGGAGTAATGAGATTTGCTGAATTACTGTCTTAATTACGAGTAGAATGGAAAATTGGAGAGAAGAGGTTTATAATGATGTGATATACAGCTTTTTCATGAATCTAAGTCTGTCTTTCCAAGCCCTCTTTCCCATTTACCCTCAATATTTTTTTTTCTACTTGATTTAATTGGAATTCAGGCTACACAAATTACTGTCAGGTTATGGTTGAACGACAATTAGATATCTCTGAAGGGCACAAGAAGCTTCAAGGTCATGCTTACACTTGATAGAGCTCGTTTTAGGGTTGCTTGGTGATTGCCAAGATGCTCGGCGTGATTCCTAGGATTTTGCTTGGGCATTGCATCCCTAAACTAATCTCTGTTGCAAATACATTGTTTAAAGTACAATTTGTCATATAAACAGTCTTTTAGTAAGTGTACAGTAAAGGCTGGAATACACTTCATGATTTATGGACTGATTTTCTCCCGATTTACTGTCTGGAGAAGTTGACGCTAATTGTTAAAAGTCAGATCCAGTCTGGAGATTTGAGTTGATAGATTTCATAAAAATTGTGTCGTGTCGACTATAATTCCATCCAGTCAGAGGATATCAAAAATGTTTGATATTTTGCACCAATTTTAGAACACATTTTTTATTGAACACTTGTTTTAATGTGTCATGTGTCTCCTATAAAACGTGTGGCGCACCGACTTTTTATCCTCCCAAATTCAACATCTTTTTTTTTTCTCTGTGTAGATCTGGAGAACAGTAATGCAGGGAACTCTGTATAACAGTGAGCCATTCCCTTGATTATTTACACAGCTATTTGTGAAACCTAAACTACTTTTTAAGTTAAGTTTGCTCTGATTTATGCCTAGAAGTCCTAGATGTGCTGTGCATCACCATGTGAAGTTTTCTGATAAATAATGTTCAATACTGTCGCACATACTCACCTGTAGGCCCTCCAGAGGTCTGTCAGATCTTCCTGACTCTTGAATTACCCTGAAACTTCCACTCACAGCCACAATCCCAATGTTCATCAAGAGGATGTCTAATTTTCCCCATGGCACCATGCAATGACCTCTCCTCCAGCGGAGAACATCATTAAAGCACGTGTATGGAACCCCAGTAATGATTCCAGCTTAAATATTTCACCATGTGCACTCTGCTGGTTTATTAAAGCACATCAGATCTGCACCCAGCGCCATCTCGCCTCGTCTGCCCAGTGCTGTACTGCATATTAAGCTTTGCCAAGCAAGACCAGTTCCATCATGACCACACTGTGCCATAAATCCAAAGGGGTCACAGTCTGGATTAGCATGTTTCTCTTTTGCATTAATGGCCAAATAAGGGGAAGAGGGGAAGCTGGTGGATGCAACCTTTTTGTGTTAATGTGGTCTTAATCTCTCAGGGTTTTCTATCCCACACCATGCGATTACTATATACTTATTTTAAAGAGCTGTAGAATAAATGCACAAGCAGATTTGCAGGCCTAGCATATGTGACGGTGGTTTACAGGCAATGTGCATGGTGGCTCAAGGATCTCATTAGCCTGACTACGTCAGACTTCCTACTTCCGCTCAATTTCATTTCGCTTCTGTACTCAGTCTGATACAGCGTCAGAGCTTTCTGTTTGCCACCGGTCTGGAAACAGCCGGGCCAATCAACGAACAGAGGGCGGGCTGAGAGCCGTGACGTAGATGCTAAGCGCCGAGTTTTACATTGTAGGTTAGAGAAATCGAAAACCGAAACGACCGCGGAAATGGGAAACGAGACACGGGATGCAATTCGCTCTGTTATGGAGAACATTAAACTATTTTTCAAACGGCAAAAGTCGTTTACAGCCATGTTCACTCCGGTATTTCGCTCGCATCATCATGTGTTAACAACAGGTTTACAGTGGAAGTTCAATCATAGATTTGAGTTCGATGCATGATGTCTGTGCTTCGATGCGGCTGTACAGGCGCATAACATACGTCATAACTAAACGTATCTGATTGGCTACGGGTAACCAATGATTTTAAACTTCAGACAAGCGCCCCCTAGTGAGAGAGAAAACACTTCTCTATTATGCCATTCCAGACTCTGTCTACGAAGCAAAGTGAAGTAGCAGAGTCTGGTATTACCAGGCTAGGATCTCATTAGACTTTAAATGAAATGTCAGTATCTGCGGTAACCCTAACTTCCCGGAGCTCTGAATAAACCATGCACTTGTAACTAGAGGATAGTTTTCTCAACTATCTGCTTATGAAGAAATATTGAAATCTCGGGCTACATCACACGTTCTGGCGGCTCAATATACTGTACAACGCGACATGCATTCGCATCAAATGTTAACTCAGTCACACAAGTACATTATTTGCATTTGCTTTTACACCTTGCTGCTTAAATGTTTCATTCAAACATTTCATTCTGACATGCGTTTTTTCTGAACATGTACACCTGAAGCGTACACACACTAAAAAGCCTGTCAAGCAGCTCCTAAATGTCTGCCATTCTTATTTGTTACCTTGTAAGGTGTTGTTTTTAAAATGGGTAAATTAGTTTGGGTCTACTGATCAGATTCACACAGGAAGAAGTCTGGATACATCTTAGTCAGTTCCTTTTTTCCTTCGAGGCCTTGCCCTATTAATAATTCACCTGCCGGTTTTTATAGTCATCCTGCATAGTTAAATGCCTCTTACAGACATTAAACCTTGGATGTTGCTTTTAAAAGTGGGGTGGTGCTTAGTCAGAAAAGGCTGTAGGAATTTGTAAAATGGTTCTTCAGTAACAGGTGTCTACAGCTGTAATGTGGCTGGTGTGCGGTTGCTGTACTTAAGTATTGACTCGTCTCTGAGTGGCAGGGTCAAAAGCATGAGGTCTCTTTTTCTCGGGTGTAGTGAATCACTTATAGTGAAGCCTTGAGGAAAAGACATCTCGATGTTACTCCAGAATAAATGATTACTGTTATTACGGTTATAATACATAAGATTACCATGAATATCTGTAGATATAGAGATAAGTGACTCTATAAGGGTGAGTCTTTGAGTCATTTATTCAATAGTTTTGTTCAAAAACACTGATTAGTTCGGGAATGTTACAAGTGATTGTCATTTGAGTGAATCACTGAATTATCTTTTTTTCATCAGCACTGATTCATTCCTTTATTTCCTTTGGCTTAGTGGTAGAGCATTGCGTTAGGAGCACAAACGTTTGTGGGTTCGATTCCCGGGAAGAACACATACTGATAAAAAAAAAAAAAAAAAAGGGTGTATACTGAATGCACTGTAAGTTGCTTTGGATAAAAACGTCTGCTTAATGCATATATGTAAATGTAATTCATTCAAAATCAGATCAAGTTACTAAATCCTGAAGTAAGTCAAGTGAATGAACCAATTCAACCAATTCGTTCAACACCACCATTAATTCAGGAAAGAAACAAGTGATCCTTCATAAGTGAATCATTGAATGATTAATTCAGCTCATTTGTTCATTCAAAATCAAATTAAGTGCATGTACCTATGAGTGAATTATTGAATCATTCATTAAACCAGTTTGTTCAACACCACAGAATCATTCAGGAATCAAGTGTGTTTACGAGTGAGTCATTGATTCATTCATTCAACTGATTTGTTCAAACGATTCATTTAGGAACCCGTAAGTTTACTGTATGTATTTGAATAAATCATTGAATCAGTCTCTGAACTGATTTGTTTTATCAACAGTGATTCATTTAGGAATTAATTTGACTAGTTAAATCCTCTCTAAATGTCTTCAAGTGACTGCAGTTGAATTCTAAACAGCATGCTGCATTTTTAAATACAGGAATATTCAATCATCGCAGCACTTTGTCTATTGAATGTGTGCATGTCTAGATAAATGTGCATCATGTTGTTCGACAGCAGATCTTGCGGTTCCTCCAGACGATCCTCTGCTAATGTGCAGCTCATCCCAGGACTGCCTTGTGCTAATGAGGTTACCTAACACGCTAAACCCATTTGGTGTGAGGTGATAAAAGCGGATAGAAAAAAGAATGAGCAGAGCACAGGAGCCAATGGACAACCTGGGGTTGGTTCGGGGCCAGAAATCCTCCCGCTGGACAGTTTTTCACACAGCTGAGCCCTGTTTGTGGCGGTAGGCCCAGTCTGTTAGCAGAATCAAGCCTGTGTCGTCGTTAAATGCACGGTCAAATTTAACAGCGCTTCACTTGTAAAATGCTATTGGGGCTACTTAATGCATTTATATTCAACACTGTTTTAATTGTTTAATTGACAGCTAGCCACTTAGACACGCATTAAGCTAGGAAATGCCAGTGTCAAACAGTTGCAATATATTTGATCACGGAGATGGGATTTATTGCTTGACAAATAAACATAGTGTATCTTTTTTGCTGCTGACGTGAACTAGTTTGTATCCACTGATGAAGTAAATCGAACGTTCAATGTAAATAAATATGCATGCTTGACTGCTGGAAATGAGATCTGCTTGAGGAACTATGCAAACTAAGGAAAAGTTAATTACGTTTCACCAAAGCAGCGGTTATAAAAAGTCTGTGGAAATGGTCCCCGTTAGATGATTTTTCCTGAAATGAGTCGAAAAGACATCAGCGTTCGCAGTGACAAAAATAATTGTGATGTCTCAGGCACAAATGGAGCAGAGATAATTTTAGCGCTAAGCAGCGTCACCTGACCAATGTGACTCTGGGGAGCTTATTACAGTGAAAGCGTAACACTTTACAGATGATTGTCAGAAATACAAATAACAGAACAGAGCTGCAAGCTTAAACCTTCCAGAGCCGTTGCCAGCGGATTGCATCTGATGTTATGCTTTTTATGAAACATACTACTGTACTGTTCACTCACAATACTGAAGTTTCCAGTAAAACAGCACAATTCCCAACATAACCCTTAATATCTCAGCATAATCAAATATGCCTTTGTACAGTGCTTTTTTTTTAAAGTAACAAAAAAGTTTTCACATTTTCTTTTGGTACTGATGTTATTAATATAATTATTTGCTGACAATGGTATTGGTGTTGAGAATCTAATAATAATAATAATAATAATTATTATTATTATTATTATTATTATTATTATTATTTTTTTTTTTATATTTAACTCTTCCTTGTAGTTGAATTTCTATTATTATTATTATTGTTATTATTGTTATTATTATTAGCCTATATTTTAATGTATTTGTTTTTCTTATGTTGATTTTTCTTTATTTAAATTTAAATTTAAATACTATTTATTTCAGTATTTGATGTATCTTTTTGTTGTAGATATTGTATAATAATAATAATAATGATGATGATGATTATATTGTTTAGGATTATTATTACTAAATTTTATTTAAATTTTTTTTTTTTTTTTTACAACACACTTATTCTTTTGACATCTGATTACTAACGGACTCCGACCCACCAGTTTCCTTTCCCATTTTTCCCATTTTCTCCTTTCCTCCCACACACGGTCTGCTGCTCGGCTCCTCAGTCGCGGCCCGAACACATGAGGTTGTATGTTTTGGCCCAGATTGTTCCAGTCATGTACGTTGCTCGAGTGTCGCAGCTGGGAGCCATAAAGCACAAGCAGCTCAGTGAATACAATGGGCAGTTACGAACCAATAACGTCTCGCTTCAGAGACGTCTTTGATTTCCAGATCACCACAGCTAGATTGCTGAAATTCCTCCTCTAATCTGCTGTAACTAGATAAAGGCCAGCATTGATCTTTCGGACTGATTTGTTTCTTGAAGGGCTTCGTTCTAATGATCTCATCAATGCACTCTTTTATTGCGTCTGGTGCTGGAGTGTGTAGATTTCGGATGCATTTCCCCTCCAGGGTTTCTGTAGAAGTTGTGATGACGTCTTTAATGAGGGTGTGCTCGTGCATGTGGGTGAAGTTTTAAGTGTGTAGCTTTGTGCTGTTACAACCAGAGGCAAGAACAACACAGATCCCCAGATTAAAAGCCTTTTAGATGAATCTGCATGTCGGATGATTTTAAATTTATTAATCAACCTGTTGTCGGACCAGTTATTCACGGGCCACTGGTGTCTCAAGCGCTCAACTTGCTTGTGGTGTGGCCTAGCAGTTAAAGTTAACCCTGTTTATATCATGCATCAACCTTTCTGGTGCACAATTTATCCATGCATGCACATAAAAAACCGTCTGTGGCGAATCAGATGTTTCAAGTACTCATTAGGCTTCTCATTCGGTGAAGGCGACTAGTTCTAACAAGCAAGTTGTAATTAGATTGAACCACAGTTTTAATGTGTTTGTCTTCTGCTCACAGTTGTACATGATATTAAATGCTAAAGAAACATGTTTTAGGTTTGCTAGGTTTAGCTCGTTTGCAGCGCTGCACAATTTGCAATTTGGCCCCAGATTTTGTGATTTAAATGTGTAAATAATAATAATTGTGAAATACGTGTGTGTGTGTATTGTATAATTATTATTATTATTATTGTAACAAATAAAAATATTAGTTACAAAAAGTGGAAAACCAAACTATAAATCACGTTTACTATGAAATGTGATTGATTTTTTTTTTTTTGCAGTGCTAATATATGGTGTGACCCAAACATATTTTACTTTTTACAGTACAACATTTGACTTGTATTTTTGTTTTACTGGAAAATTTAGATTTAGATGCATCTATATCTAGCCTTTTATAAAACACAATTCTTAGCTTGATTGTGATTCCAGTATCGAGGGAAATAACCACAGTCCGATCTATTAATCATCATTCAGCGTTTTCAACCCTCTCTGTTATCCCGTCTCATGCTCGTCTTTGTGTGCTAATCAGCCTGTAATAGTTCAGCAGGCAGTGACATGTTCAGGATAGGGATGGTCAGGATGGCTGACTAGGAGATTAGTGAGAATCAGTTGTTTTTAGAGACACAAGTTTTGGGAGAGGGTGTTGGCACACTTTAGCACAGTTTAACAGTTAAACCGTAACTAGTCTATCTTACAGGACTCAGTTCATCGCCTAACACTGCAACAAAGTGCTTATGTAATATTCATTGCTTTGAACATATCGATCTCTTTTATTTGTTCAAAAATTATAAAAAAAAAAAAAAAAAAAAAAAAACGTACCGGATGTAGATTAAATGTTAGTTATCAAATAGCATGCCTAATTAAGTGAAATCATGATATATATATATATATATATATATATATATATATATATATATATATATATATGTATATGTATATGTATATGTATATATATATATATATATATATATATATATATATATATATATATATAATTTTTAACAATCTAAACATATTCACATTTTTTTTAAATAATAGGGCACTATATATTTTTCCATGGTTTAATTGTTTTTTAACTTATGATTTAATACAAATTTTTATAAGAATGGGGTTTTAAACATAAATTGAATTAATATTTTAAAATTTATTTAAGATGCATATATATATATAGTATTTACAGTTTTTGGCAAACAAATGCTTCTCAGTAGAGGTTATATAATTAAATTAAATAGAGGTTATAATTAAAACCTTGAGGAAAAATTGTTATCATTAAAAAGCAAAGTTTCGATTCGGTCTGTATTTATTTTAAACATCATAGGGCCCTAGTTTCTTATTAATGGATTAGACTAGTCAAATGTGAAGATATGGATGTGTTTTAACCCACGTAAGGATCGTTTCTGATTCACAGAGACACAGTCTGCTGCCGTCCTTCTCTCTCTCTCGGGGCTGGAGAGCTGTCAGTTGTAGTTCTGTGACTAAAAGGCTGTTTACAAGAGCTGAATTTAGCCTAATTAAAGCATGCCTATGTGCTGAAGATGCCGTTTGCCTCCAGGCCAGAGCTGTTGTTGCGTTTGAGGACAGATAAGAGCAGTAATATTCAGCCTGCGTCATATTACACCTCACTGAAAGCACTGAAGGCTCGTAATCTAAACGCTGTCATTTTAAAACACTCCAGAAGTTGTAAACCAAGACTATCATTGTCAGACTTTACTTATGTATGACTAGCGTCGAGCGATTGAGCCGTCTTGGCTGTATTCCCGGTGTTGGGAAAGTGGCACGCGGTGGGGAGTCTGGACAGGAAATGACCTCACTCCACCTCTGGATGTACAGGCAGTCCTGACTCATTCATGTGAAACACAAGCTCTTTGTTTACCATGGCCTCCACCTCATTCATAACCGCTCTCGTATTTCACCTTTAGTATCGTTTCATCTGTGATGCCCTTTGTCCTGTTGTTATTGTGTCTTATCACCATCTTGAATTAGGGAACTTATTTAACTCTTTGTGGAGTGTCTGGGTTTATCTGTCACAGTCAACTTGTAACTAGGTATCTAGTAGACGTACTGTACATTTACTATCTCTACTTTTCACAGAAAGATGCTTTATTTCTGTAAAATTTTCTGTTGTCGAAGTCTAATTGATTATGAATGATACTCTTAAATACAGGCTGATTTAATTTCATTTTTAGATTAGTTGACTATAATTATACTGTCTTGGTTATGATGTGGACAAATGAGAAAAGAAATTGGTCCACCCTGTCATTGTCCAGTTTACATATACTAGCATAACCATGACTTACAGCTTTTTCCCCCTTTTTTTTTTTTTTACTAATTAGACTTTGTCTATTTATCTATCTATCAACTAAAACTGTAAATTAATCCAAAACAATAGTTATTTGGAGGGGAAAATGACTTATTTTTAATTAATATTTGTAATTATTCTTTAATAATTTTGAAATATTAATATATAAAAATACAAATGTCAAATGTTACATTTACACTTTTAGCAGAATTCTGAAGTGAATGTAGACTGATAATCGGTTTTATATAATATATTTTAATTTACAATATACTGATAATCAGTTTGCAGAACCATTTGTACAGTGCTTCATTTTTTAAATAGACAGAAAAATAATAATTTCACTATAACTTAGGGGTGTCCATGGTTAACCGGTTAACCGATTAACCGTTAAAAATTGCGTAACCGAGTGAAACATTTTGCTCGGTTAAGTGACGTCAATGGCGTGCATTGAATTTAGTTGTAATACATTTTTGCACCACCAGAGACCGCCAGAGCGCTCCCAGACATTTGTAATGTCCACAAGAAGAAGTCATTTTTCTAATATGAAGCGGGCAAAAAAAAGTACAGCGTTGGAGCACTTTAAAATTGAGAGTGACGGGGCAAAATGCAAGTATTGCAATACAGTGCTTAGATATACTTCAAGTACAACCTCGTTGTTGTAATCTCAACAGCCAACACCCGGGCATCATTAGGCCGGTCAGGACTCACTGGATGCGTGGCGATGAGCGAAAGCATCTCAGCTGCGTGGCGTGTCTGTTTTTAATTCGGCTCCCATGTTAACAGGTTAGAGCTTGCCGACTGCCTGCGTGAGACGCGCGGCTCGACGCGTGCATGCTAGAAATAGAACCGACGCCTTGTTGGAAGCGTTTCCAGGCAAAATATAATAGAAAAATATGTTTATATGTCATTTTGTACACAAATACATATTAATTCATGACATTTTGATATTTGAAAGTCTATAGGTTGACATAAATTCAGATATAAATGTAATTAAAAAAAATAATTATCGATTTTCAAATATTGTACCTGTCAAACATATCATAGTCATAGCCTTAGCGAGGTGGCCGCGGAGCCTGCTTGTTACCTTCGCCTAAACACGGAAAGTTACATAACCATTACTAGAGCCTGTTCCTTTATAACATAGCCAAAGGTCGGTGTATATTTGCTTTATACATTTTAGGCTTATTCTCAAATACAGATTGTGTTAGTGGGCGGGATTATTAGGTAGTTTTAATAGGACAATTTGACCGGAGAGATTAAATTTTGTTGGACATTTCTTTTTTTTTCTTTTTTTGGCCAATGTCTGGAAATTACCGGACAACGGAAACCCTGGCGCACACTATGGTTAACCGATTATTAACCGCTAAGGGCCTCGGTTAACGGTTAATGAAAAACTTGAAAACGTGCAGCCCTACTATAACTATAAAAACATATTTTTTATGATTTTTAAAAATTAATAACTATCTTAATATGAACTTGAATATTTGATAAATACTAAAGTATTTATTTTTAATAATATTAAAATGTTGGTATATTGATGTTATTAAATTGGTTTTGCCTATTGGTTAAAAGGCACATGAGTACTGAAATAATCAGTTATGCATATCGGTTGTAGGACAGAAATACTGAAGTAATGGTTTATGCATATCGGTTGTAGGACAGAAATACTGAAGTAATGGTTTATGCATATCGGTTGTAGGACAGAAATACTGAAGTAATGGTTTATGCATATCGGTTGTTGGACAGAAATACTGAAGTAATAGTTTATGCATATTGGTTGTAGGACAGAAATACTGAAGTAATGGTTTATGCATATGCATTGTTGGACAGAAATACTGAAGTAATAGTTTATGCATATGCATTGTTGGACAGAAATACTGAAGTAATAGTTTATGCATATCGGTTGTTGGACAGAAATACTGAAGTAATAGTTTATGCATATCGGTTGTTGGACAGAAATACTGAAGTAATAGTTTATGCATATCGGTTGTTGGACAGAAATACTGAAGTAATAGTTTATGCATATCGATTGTTGGACAGAAATACTGAAGTAATAGTTTATGCATATCGGTTGTAGGAGAGAAATACTGAAGTAATAGTTTATGCATATGCATTGTTGGACAGAAATACTGAAGTAATAGTTTATGCATATCGGTTGTTGGACAGAAATACTGAAGTAATAGTTTATGCATATCGGTTGTTGGACAGAAATACTGAAGTAATAGTTTATGCATATCGGTTGTTGGACAGAAATACTGAAGTAATAGTTTATGCATATCGGTTGTTGGACAGAAATACTGAAGTAATAGTTTATGCATATCGATTGTTGGACAGAAATACTGAAGTAATAGTTTAAGCATATCGGTTGTCGGACACACAAATGCTAATATATTCGGTTTTACATATCGGTTGTCAGACACATGCATTTTGAATAACTGTTTATGCATATCAATTGTCAGATACAAATAATGAAATATTTACTAATGCACATTGGTTATAGGACATGTATATGAAAATCGGTTATGCATAGTGTATATTGGGGACACAAATACTGAAATAATCAGTTATTCTTATTAGTTCTTAGACAATTAAATAATCGGTTAACCATATCAGACACACAAATACTGAAATAATATTGATCGCTTGTCAAATGGCTGGTTATGGCTGCGAGTTGTGTTTTTGTCTCCTGAGAAAAAACACTGGTTGAGTTTGAGGTGAAGACTGCAGAAAGGGCTGGACTTTGGACTTACACACCTATTGTATACAAGCTCTCTTATTTTCATCTTAAGCCAATGTGCACTTGTTTTTCCAGCTTGGCAAAAACACCATAATTATACGATCGGTTCAGCTGAGGCTCCTGAGTTTCTAACCTACTTCTGTTGAAGCCCCCGGGCTCTGGTCTAGTATATACGTTGGCATTCATCTGGCACGTATTTGCGTATTCATTAGCACAATAGTCCAACCTAATTCCACTCTTATCTGTAAAGTTGTTTAAAGTTGCATGCTGTGAGATTTGCCTCTAGCCTGCATGCAGACACAAGCTAATGGAAATCTCCATAAGATGCAGGTTTGTTAAAGAGGGTCTGTCAGGAGCAGGTGTGTGTGCAGTCAGTGTTTGCTAAATAAAGGAGAGTGTGTGAGCTGTTAGAGATGGCATAGTGCAGTCGTCTGTATAAACTCCCAGGGTTCAAAAGGCCACCGGTGGCATTAATCCTGAGCGAGCAGTGAGATTTCAATAAACGCCCCCTCTTTAAAAATAGCATGACTCAAATTGACTTACTGCCGCCATGTTTGTGATCCAGTGCAGAGGGAAGGAGGGAAAAGACTTGAACTGGCTAAGCCTCAGTTTGGACCTTCATTTTGATCCTCAACCATAACTCTGCGTCCCAATCAATCATATAAGGACAGATTGTGCTCTAGAACACCAGTTGCATTACGTTTTCCAAACTTTATTGATTATTTACTGTATTTTACGTACAATAATCCATCTTTGATGGCATGGTACAGCATTAGGGATTTAGGCTAATCGATGGCTTTCAGTGGTAGTTTTTGTTATAACCAGCACCCAGCATGTTGTGTTATATTGTCTTCCAGTTCACAGTGAAGTCTAATATTTCCAAAATCCAAAATGATGATATATTAAACATCAAATATTTGGATATTGTCATTGCCTGCTAAGTTTCATCTTCAGGATCAGTATTTTCAGTAGCACCTACAATTCGTCATGCTGCACCTAGTTACAGGGTTCACAAAGACAAAAAAACCTTAAAAGAAATGTCATGATTTCCACACTTCTGCTGATTTACATTGAATTTTGGTCCTGGAAATTCGCTGATATTTAGAGTTCTAGAAACATAATGGAAATCGTAAAAAAAAAAAAAAAAAAAAAAAAAAAAAAACTTTAATTTATTTGTTTGGTGGTAAATATTTATATTTTAGTAAATACTATTTGTAATATTTAAATTATTTAAAGCTTCTTCTTTTTTTTTTTTTTAGATAAACTTTTTTTTTTTTTTTTATTTTGCAGTGTAAAGCAGAATATGTTTGTAGGGCGTCAGTCATATAAACCCGTTTGGAGAAGCTCTTGCTCTTCAAACACTCTTAAACCGAGAGTGACTTCCATGCAGTACACGGTTCAGACGCCTGTATTAGGGCCTGTACCTCAGTTGATGTACTGTACACTGTGCTGGTGGCTTTGCTGACACTGGCGATTGTTTTTGTCCTTTAGCTGTGAGCCGTCAGCAGTAATGGGAGCGGAGTGTGGATGTAAGACTTCCTCGCTCTGAAGGCAGCAGCGGGTGGAGGAGCTGCTTTGATTATAGCTATTGAACATGCCATTAGTCTGGGGATGGAAGCGGCACACCTTCCTGTTAGTTTGGGGTCAGATGAGGGTAACGGTTTACCTATACAGACACCCCGGTGTGCTCACATAAACATGCATGCTAATAAATGCATGCATAATTACAGTTAGGATGGTTGAGCATAGCCATCCAGCAAATCACAAGGCGATTTGTGAACTTGACCATTTTCTCTTTTATTCATTTTCGTTCAGTGTTTTAACCTATTTTCATTTTTATTGATTTATTTTCTTGACTATTTAAAGCTAATAATTGGGGGGATTAAAAAATAAATAAATGCATCTTGTTAAGTGTACGTTTTTGCTTAACGGTCTTGTATAAATGTAAAAACGTGTTACAGATTTAAACTGTCAGCATTATAAATTAGTCCAATCAGTTGTCTTTAAAGTAAGGCTACATGATTATGACAAAAATCATAATTGTCGTTTATTCCCTTGAAATTGTAATTGCGATTTTATTAATTACGATGATCACAATTAACATTGAATGATGTTGCCTCAAATGTCAAATATACATCTGATTGGTTTCTTTTAAATCATAAAAAAGTTAAAATTAATACCATAGAAAAACCCTTTTAGATAACATGTAGAAACAAACAAAAAAATGCATTTTATATATAAATATAAAATACTGTTATGTATTGTTTGATGGTGTTTCTATCTACACACACACACACACACACACACACAAATATGCTTCTGTCTGCTCACACACTCCCTCACATTATTATTATTGTTAATTATAGAATTTTAATTATTTTTATTTATACATTTTTTGCATTTATTCCAAAGTTTTTGCTTCCACCCAGGGAAGAGAAAGCAGTAGGTTGTGAAAACCCTGTAGACTGGATCACCTCCGAAAGCACTCCTGAAGCATTCACGTGACACTAGTGTTCCTCAAACACATGTAATACAAGTTTGGGAGTTCCCATGGCTGGTCGGTTTGTTGTCTCCTTTTATCTCTGCTCCCAAGAGAAGCACTCCTGTGTTTCTCGTACTTAATTGTGTAAATCTGTGGAGGAGGGCTGCTGTCGTCATCACAGTGTGGGAACTGTGTGAGTGTGTGTGTGAGAGTGTGTGTGAAGTGGTTTTAGTGCATGTGAACACCTTTGAGGTGGTCTGTGATTCCTTTCCCAGTAATCCCAAATTGGTTCCTTTTAAAGAGACACTTCTAAACATCACATTAAGATTAATTTAATAAACGTTGCGATTACAATGCGAGTAAATCACTCACATATGCATCTAAATTTCCATGCTGGACAGCCAAATAATGTTTTTTGTTAGCTATTGGCTAATAAATTGTAAGATTTCACTTGCCAGGTCTCTCATTTTGAACACTTCATCATTTACATTTAATCATTTAGCAGATTCAGCGTTTTTAATTGAGTTTTATCATGCAAGAAGTTCTGTATTTCTCTACGTAACTGGATATTTAACATTGTACTATATTAGTGTGTAACTTTCATTGCCTCTTGAGCTTTTATTTTGGCAGCAGACTGAAGCAAGACATCTGTGTGTAGTTGAATCTGCGCCAACTAGGCATTAGTTCGATTTGTTTAGTAGTTGCCAAAATGTTTGGATTTAAGTTTGTGTTGTAAAGTCAACCTAGAGTTTTCTGCATTGATAATGAGGGAAGCACATTGCACATTTAAAATGAACCGTAGTCAGATCACCTCTTTAGATGGGGTTCATGTGGAGTGTTTACATACACTATTATAAAAGGGCTTTGAGACCCCTAAAGTGTGAAAATGCCATATTGTGAGCCTCACATGTGTATAATAGACTAAAGCCGTCCCATCAGTCTGAAGCATGCAGATTCTGTGAATTAAAAATTGCATGGGGCTATAGCGTGATCGAGTTAATCGTGCAGGCCTAGCATGTGTGCTTGTAAGTGGAAGGGGTCTCTTTTGTTTTCTAAATCAGTCACGTTCTTCTGCTGTCTGTCTGACCGCACCACGCCTGGAGTGCTGGAGGGAAATTACAGGGAAAAAACAAACCATGCACAAAAGAGAACGCAGTGATTTAAGAGGAACAGGGAAAAGAAAGAAGCATAATAAAAACACACACAGAAAAAAAAAAAGGAAAACAGAAAAATTTGTCTATGCATGTTTTATTTAGTAGTGTTATTTATATTTATGTTCTAAACTTGAAACAATATTTTATATACATTATATATACTATAAAATATTGAACAATATGTATTCAATATTAGATTTTATTTTTTTAGAATGTTTACGTTTATGATTTTTTATACATATATGAATGATGTAAATATATTCTTCATTATTTCTATTATTCAATATTTTAAAAATTTGCATACATGCATTAATATGACTAATTGTTAAAATATTTGTTATATTCTCCATCCAGCTTGTGCATAAAAATACATTGATTGAAACCCAGCAAGTGTGTTTCCGTTGTCCGTCTGATGCTTTTGTACACAGACTGACATCTTGGAAATCCCTAGAAATGACATTGGCTGGAGACGATAGAGGGAATCTATCGAGTGAGCTACATCTTGCTCAGCATCTACCTTCCCTGCTGCGTCAAGCTTTTATCTGCTCATTAGTTTGCGCTGCACATATAGCAGCGATCTCCGTGTCTTCAGATGGCACAGTCGAGTGTTATAAAGCTTGTGAGGAGCAGAAATCTGATTCACATCAAAATAAGTCTCGCTCTGATGTGCCCGTGTCTGTGTGTTTTGTGTGCGGGTCTCGGCGGATTGGCGTCTCCGGCGGAGTGACAGAAGCGTGTGGCTCCGTCATTTAAATTCCTGCGAGCTGCATCCAGCAATTCCTCTTCTCCAGTGGCTCCTCAGCCCTAGACGCTTTTCCATTTTCCCCGATCGACGCAGTCTGGGAATCTGGCTTTCTAATCAGCACGGCCCAGCAGCGTTCCTTATTTATGACCTCGCATCCCAGCTCTCCGTCGGCCCGATCCATCACCTTCATCTGGGCTTTTTTGTCGTCTTCACCCCTGCCTCTTGTGCAGGACCTCTTGTTGTTGTTTGTTGCCTGTCATTTAATTATTCTGCCCGAGAGGAGCTTGGGAAACCAGCTCAATTAAAGTCTTGGGATTGATGAGCCAGTCTTTCTTATCCTGCCATGCTAATAGAATAGCAGCAGCCCGGGCAGACCTAGGAGGACATGCACGAGTGCCTGCTTTTGCCATCTCTCCTCTTCCTGTACTTACAGTAATTGCTTTGACCCCTGCAGTTGCACCCTTCTGGATGTGAAAAAGACGCTCACAGTGGAAGAGATGCTGGTTCAGCTCCTCTGTACCCCTTACTGCCCAGTTTAATTTGAGATTTCATCTTGTGTTTGACAGCACAGGGTATTGCCTTCATATCAGTGGTCCCAAAAAGTGCCACTGTCCAAATGTCATTGCGTTCAATAATTGACCGGTTCAGACATCTGCCAATTCAATTGATGTCTGTTCCCATCAAGTAGAGTAACTGCCTGTGTAGTTTCACTAATGTTTGAGTATAAAGTGTCCTAGTACTTTTTGTCTACATTCGTTTTATTATTTGAAATCTCTATGCATGATTCGTTTAACCCCGGGTTGCTCTTTGGATAAAAGTGTCTCCTAAATGACAAATGACTTACTCTACTTACCCAGTGGCTCAAAGGTGCCATTATTCATATCTCAATATCCCTTCTCAGAATGTATGATTTATATTTCTGCATTTTTAAACCAAACAAGCTGTGCCGCATTCAGAGTTTATGCAACTAGACTAAGTAGTCGCCTGATTGGATGTGATGTATTCCAATCAAAATGCACAAAGTGAGAATAAGCAATTGTATTTGACACATTAATATGAACCGATACGTCTAAGAAAGTCTCAAATGACTACTTATGTTGTAGAGAAACATTATAAATCGGTTATTACATATCGGTTATTGGCCGATATTAGAGATTTCTGTATGTATCATGTATTTAATATTTAATTGTTAATTATACACAAAGACTTCAGATGTAATTAATCATAACAGAAATAGTTGTTAATAAATAAATATCGGTACTCAACTGATATTAGAGATTTTTGCATGCGTTGTATTTGCTGATGTTGGATATCTAACCGTAATTATAAACTACTTCTGAGTTGTAATATTAAATAATTATTATATTGTAGGGATGCATAAGATATCAGTAACATATCGGTTATAAGCCGATATTAGATGTTTCATATATATTTTTTGTATCGGCCAGTATTGGATATTATAATTAAACGTCATTTTTTAATTAAGTGTATTTTTACATTTTGATTGTATTTGCTGTGATTTAAAGCTGAGTTGAAGTTAAAGAAAAACCATGTATTTATTTTAAAAGCCATTTATCGGTTATCGGCATTAATTTGCAGGTAATTATTGCTTACAGTTTAGGCCAGAGTATTTTTTATATCATTGTATCCTTTTTATATCATTGTATCCTTTTAAAACGTTTTACATTGAAATCATTGCTTTCCTAATAAAAGTGACTATAGTCATATGTTCTAAATGGGTTAGATGTCATGCTCTTTTACTGCAAATGCAAACAGATCTGACATTCTCAGGTCTCTATGATTGTTTGATGAGGTTTTTCCTATAGTGGAAATGTTCTGTTATTGGTTGCATCACTCAGGTTTCTGAACACATTCGCAGTGCTGTGGATATTTATTTTTTTCATCTCTGTCGTTTGTCTTGAGTGTTAGTGGTGGCAACACATCTTGGCCGGCTGCTTCGTACTAAAAGTTGTTTAGACCCTATGAATTGTGGAGCTGAACCTGAGGCTGAGTATGTTGTGTTTGTGCATCTGTAGTTTGCAGGAAGCCTTGCTCTGTGGCACGGGTCACCTGTCAGGGCCTCTGTGGTTGTGTTGTATGTAAAGGACTGGTGGAGTGGCTGGTTATGAAAAACTGTTGAACTGAATGTAACGGGTTATTAAATCGCTTCACTTTAAGAGGAATAGTTTTCTCTACTTCAAATACTCTATTGAATTAGTTTTATCAATTATCATATTTCTCAGCATGTCACAATTTCATAATTTCACGGATTCATTAGTCTTTTTCAAATTAAAAAAGCCAAAGTTTCAAGCAAACATAATATCATTTAGATCTGTTATTTTAATGGACATTTGTCTAAATCTGGGTTATTATCTAAAACGATAATAAAATAAAACTAAAACCGTATTAGTAATAATGTCATTACTTGAAATAGAATTAATGGAAAAATATTTTCCATTTATGCATTTGGCAGATGCTCAAAGTGACTTGCACTGCGCTGAAGATTTTATACATTTTCAATTCATGTACTTTGTTTTCATTGTTGTTGTTATTAAACTTATAAGCTCAAACGAAATGAGCCAACTAGGAATGTTTATGGTATTAAAAATGAATCACATATATCGTCACACTTAGAAACCAAAGAGTGATGGACGTCTATGAGACTGTAATTTGAACACCTTGTTTTTCTCCAGAGTGAACTAATGCCACATGAGGTCATTGTTTGGCCTGCAGCGAGGTCACACTGAACAGGATCAGAGGCAGAAAGAGACTAATAATGGTTGAAGGATCAGGTCTAGCCTGTGCCGCCCTTGCTGAGGTGTGTATCTTTCAGAGGCCAGGACTATCCGTCTCCGTTACGCTCCAGTTTGCTAAGCTCAGCTATGTTTTTCTGTGCTTGAGTGACCAGAGATTTGCACTAATGTACTCTGTTCTCGCTCAATCCTTTACGAAAGTAATCTGATGTTCTGACTATGGGAAGGTGCGAGGGATAAAGGATTGGCCTTCATTTGAACTTAATTAGATAGCAGAGACATTAACAGTTGTGGAAAAGCAAAACAAACGAGCAGCCACCAGAAAACTTAGTGATATTTGCAAAGTGTCTGATCAACCTTGCAGGCTCGGTGAGGTTTGGATTACAAAAATAGGGCACTTTGTTTATACTGGCTCGACATCTTGCACCATTCTTTCTGATGGTTTGCCGTCCAGTGGTCATGATATTCAGTGTTGGATAAAGCAACTTTAGCCATTTTTATTTCTTATTTTTTTCCCAGCAATTGTTATTTAACTCTCAAGCCGAAGGGCAAACTCATCTAATCTGTGGCCTGTTATGAAACAAACTTAGATTGATGTAAAGACACAAAGCAATTGCAATCAAGATAGCATCTTTAAACATTCGCTCACTAAAAAATAAATCATTTCTAATCAATGACTTTATAACCACAAATCTGGATTTTATGTTTCTCAGGTCCTTACACTGGCTTCCAGTTACATTTAGGATTGTTTTTAAAGTACTTTTACTTGTATATAAGTCACTAAATGACCTAGGACTGAAATATATTGCAGATATGCTCACTGAATATAAACCTAACAGAGCACTCAGATCATTAGGATCGAGTCAGTTAGAAATACCAAGGGTTCACACAAAACAAGAGGAGTTTATTTTTATAATTTTTCTTCATAATTATTTTACTTTGTTTTATGTAAAGCACTTTGAATTACCATTGTGTACGAAATGTGCTATATAAATAAACTTCATAAAACCACTCATGTCTCTTCAGGTTTGACTGTTTAGCGAAAGGCACATTCTGTCATAACAGATTGTCACTCAATTATGAAGAGTTTTACATGTATGAATTCATATTCAGCGCTGTGTCTTGGAGTCTCATTGGTGTTCGTGTGAGTGTGTTTGCGTGTGTGTGGGCGTCCTGCCGGTCCCCTTGGTGCCCCGAGGCCCCGGCTGAGAGAGAAACGGAATGAAGAGAGAAAATAGGTTTTTTTTTTTTTTTTTTTTTTGGGATTTCACATTACATTGAGAGTGTAGTGACATAGAGGAGGTCTGGGACCTGGATCCGGCCTTTGAAGGCTAAAGAGATTAATGCTTTCCACAGCTAATGCAAATGACTTTGGCCAAAATAATGAGTGCACAGCAGCAAAATGAGGCAGTTCTGCTCCCTGCCCCATCACACTGGCAAATTCAACTTATTAGGTTGCCTTCACCACATCGGAGGAAGCTAATTGTGTACATTGAAATTGTTACAATAATTATTTGAACTTTAGGTTTTCTAAAGACTAGGAAGACTTACTGTCTTGAGTTCATAAGTTTGATCCATTTTGTTGAATCTGTTTGAACTGTTTCAGTTAATTGTTTGAGAATCGTTTCATTGTAATATCGGTGTGTGTGTGTGTATACAAATATTATTGAAAATATATATTTTTTAATGTACAAATTTAAAGAGGTGCTGTCATATAATTAGAATATCATCAAAAAGTTGATTTATTTTATTAATTCACTAAAAATACCCATCCAAAAATGTGGGGGAGATTCACAAAAAGTGGACTGCAGCTGGAGTCAGTGCTTCAAGAACCACTACACACAGACGTATGCAAGACGTGGGTTTCAGCTTCGCATTCCTTGTGTCGAGCCACTCTTGAACAACACACAGCATCAGAAGCGTCTCGCTTCATAAAGGACTGGACTTCTGCTGAGTGGTCCAAAGTTATGTTCTCTGATGAAAGTAAATTTAGCATTTCCTTTGGATATCAGGGTCCTAGAGTCTGGAGGAAGAGAAGAGAGGCACACAATCCACGTTGCTTGAGGTCCAGTGTAAAGTTTCCACAGTCAGTGATGGTTTGGGGTGCCAATGTAATATACAGAGATTTTGTGTCATACAAAGCTATCAGAGGAGCAGTACTCAAAGGAATGAAATCTAGACTGTGTGTGTGGATACAGACGTTAGCAGAAGGCTGCTCTCTGCTGCAGATCACACAGACTTCATGCTCCCTGCGGCAACAGATGGATGTTGCTTGAGGGAACGTGGCTCATCACGCAGCTCATGAGCGACGAGGCAGTCGCAGGCCATGGATCGGACCCTTCGGGGGCCCATGGGCCCCGGCTATAGTGTCCCAGCTGCCCTGTGCTGTGGCCATGTGTTGCGGGAGCAAGGACAGATGAAGAGACGCGTGTCCTTTCTAGGACTGCCCTCGGCTCACATACAGCATCCAGTCTGACAATCACTGCTGCCAGGGGCTTTTTCGTTTTATTAAAGGATAAAAAATAGAGAAAGCTGTTCTTTTTTTCTCACTTATTCAGTGTTCAGCCTCTTCAGCCGTCCGTCTGAGTAGGGCAATTTATATGAAGTATTTATGTATGCAGTTATTTTGCTGATGCAAAATTGTGATTTAATTTTAAAGTAGAAAAGAACTGCAAAAACCATACTGAATATATAAACTGCATTTCATTTTGAAAATGTAAAAAAGGTTGTATATTATTCCAAATAATATCTAGAAAATAATGTATATTAAATTATAGTAAAAATATTATTATTTAATAATATTATTATACAAATACTTAAATGTCAAAATATGTAAAATATCATCAGTCTATATATGTAAAATAATATTATTTTTATATATATATTTTAAAAGCTGTAGCTCATTTATATTAATAAAGGCCAGTCTGTGTAATTATAATCCATTATGATTGTTTTTGGTGCGTGAAGCCTTGACTAACTTTCTAAATGGACTTCAGGGGGAAAATAAGATGCTTTAAAGTGTAAATATGTCCTCTTAACCCTCATTATGCTAATGGTTCCTCCATTCATACTGCTGAGGGAGGAAGCTGTTTAATATTCAGTGCTTCTTCCACTTTAGCAGACGTGTGTGTGTGTGTACAGAAGAATAAGAAAATGTTTATTTCATGTCATCACTTGCTCACATGTGGTTGTCCTTAAACGCCTGCGACAGTCTTTTACTTTTATTCAGATCTGCACAATTAGGTTCAGAGTTGTGGCCTAGCACTTCGCATGAGTAGTAATTTTCGGCAAGCTTTATGGCTATTATTCATCAACGGTACACAGAATGCAACCAAACTAAATCATATCTTCAGCATTCGCAGTTAGAAGTCACGATCAATACCGCACACACAAACTTGTGAGTCGAGGCTAAAAGTCCCCAGTTTCCCACTTTTCTGGGTGACGGTCATCTGCATAAATTACATTCTTCTGACACGAACGTACCGTGAATCTCTGGACAAACTGGTAGTTGCTTTTAGCATCCGTTTGCTCTTTGAAACATCCACCAGGAAGCTTTTGTGTTTCTTGTTGCTTCAAATGAAAAACAACTTTCATCATTATTATTCTTATTTATAGTCATCCTAAGAAGTATTTGGTTGCATTAGTCACACGTGATGTCACAAAATATATAAAATATTACAAAAAATAAAAAAATAAAACCATGCTACAGAATAATATAACATATAATTTTGCAAAGTATGTAGTTCTATAAAATAAATAATTTTAACATTAAATATACGTGTATACATTTTTTTTTTGTAAAGAAATCTAATGCTTATGTTCAGCAAGGACGCATTAAATTGATCAAAAGTAGCACTAAAGACAATATAAAATGTTGTCAAATAAATGCTGTTCTACTGAACTTTGCATTCATAAAAACATATTGAAAAAATTTAAGTTTTCACTTACACAGGACAACTGCTTTAAAAAATCAGGTGTATTTAATAAAATGTTAAAATGTATTAAATAGAAAAAATATTTTAAATAATTATAATATTGTTATATTGATATACAATGTTGTTTTTCTGTGTCTTTGTTCATATAACTGCCTTTGAGCATTAGTGATTTTTCCAAGAGAAGCATGTATATGTATATGTGTATATATTAGGGGTGTAACGATACGCGTATTCGTATTGAACCGTTCGGTACGACGCTTTCGGTTCGGTACGCGGTACGCATTATGTATACCGAACGGTTCGTTGGAGTAATTAATTATATTTGAAAAAAAAAAAAAAAAGAGAGAGAAAGAAATATAATGATATGCGTTCAACAAGGTAGCCCAATAACCCAAACAACGTAACAGGCAACGCCCCTGACACTCCCGAAGAAGAAAAAACACCATCTTATATGTTTATGTTAGGCTACTCAGCAGGCGCTCGCTCACTCAGTACGCGCTGAAGGCTCGTTGCAAAATGGCCAATGCGTTTAACAGACTAGAAATGAGAAGATCCTCCAATAACCAACAGGTCTGGTGTTTGGGTGCACTTTGGATTCCCTTTAAGCTATAATGGTGATGGCAAGAGAGTGGTGGATAAAAAAACAACGGTATGTCGCATCTGCAACATGACAGGGTACACCAGCGGGAATACAAAAAAAAAAAAAAAAACACCAGCGGGAATATCTGGGATATATGCGTCAGTACTATCTGGGAAAAGACGAAAAAAAGGAGAAACATGCACGCAGCAAACTATCCCTGCAGCATTTAGACACTATAGCTTACAGGGAATCCAACCCAAACACCAGACCTGTTGGTTATTTTAGGATCTTATATTTCTGGTCTGTTAAATGCATTCGACATTTTGCAACGAGCCTTCAGCGCGTGCTGAGTGAGCGAGCGCCTTAGGGGCCGTTCACATATCGTGCCTAAAAACGCATGGAAAACGCTAAGCGCGTCTTTCTCCTCCTTTCCAAAGCGCTCGGGCAGAAGCGCTCATGAGGCGTCTGTCTTTGCTAAGCAACAATGACGTGCTCTCTCCATGAGACGCGGAAATTTCAGCGAAGGATAAATGGATTTGCAGCTCTAAAAATCGCTTGCAGTAGCTCTGCTACTGAATTTATTTCAAAATTGCAATCCATATACAACTATGATCAGCTGTTCCTTCATCTTGGCTGAGCTCTCGACGTTGTTATGGGAAAGGATGAAGCTGATTGGTTGGTTCTTGTCACATGACCCGCGGTGCGCTTGCGGCATTCTGAAAAGTTGAGATGTTTTTACATTTTGCTGTATCTAAAACGTATCGAACCGAACCGAACCGAACCGTGACATCAGTGTATCGTATCGAACCGAACCGTGAATTTTGTGAACCGTTACACCCCTAGTATATATATATGTGATATGCCACATTTAAGAAAAATAAATTAATATTTAATTATTATTTGATAATGCAAAGACCTTCGAGCATTTTAAGCGTCTTAAGTGTTCAAATACTCTCGGAGGCCACCATACATCAGATTTTTAAGTATATCAGATATTTCTTCAGGTATGTTCTTCCTCCGCTCAGTGTGAATTTTTTTTTATTTTTGTGTTTTGGTCCCAGCATCTCTTGCAGTGCCCTTTCATGTGTTATTGTTTCCATCGAGAGCTTTCGTTCCACCCACGTGTAGCGTGCCTCACCCGCTCTGTGCGATTGGCTTGTAGTTTGAGAGTCGTTGTCAGGTTTCCAGCTCGGGAAGGCTTTGCCGACCGCTGTCACATTCCTAAAGGGTGGTGGGGTGATTCTGGCCTGCTCTGCTCTGGCTTTTCATAAGATGGTTTTTTCAGCACTGCTGTGTCATAGAAATGTGTTTATTGTTGAAGTGGTGGCGAGCATCGAGGGAGCCCTGGCTTTCAATCCCTGTGCTTTCGTCCTGTAGTTCACATGGAGTTTTCTTGAGAAAACTTCACACTCGCTCAACCTGTTCGCCACCTTTGCAGCTCTGTTTCAAAATGCGTCTAGACATGTTTATGAGTCTTTGCGTGAGTTATTGTGTGTACGTGTTCTGCAGGCTTTCCTAGCTTGAGGAATCTCGCTGAAAGGAGAGACGTGCTCATCTATATATACCCCGTGTGTTAAATTAGACAAGCGCTCTGCATTCTTTACCTTTCCCCACCCGTGAAAACAGAGCGAGACGGTTGTTGCTCTACTCTTTGAGTCCATGAGGAAGGTTCAGAGATGTTGTACAGCCGCTTCTGGATTACTTTGCTACTTGCAAATCTTGCATCAGATGTTACTTGCTTTTTCAATATTTGCATAATTTTCCAGATGATAAATAGAAAAAAAAAAAAAAAACCCCACATGAATCTGATTCAGATGAGTCATTAGAGAAGGAGTCTGCTCTGGCATTTGGCTCAGTGTCTTCTTATTCATGGAGGAACAGCCAGACACTAGCATGTGTGTTCGTGTGTTTGTGATACTGTGTGAAACAACCTTCCACCATGTTCAATCCTGCACCATGTTGTCGGGCGGTTTCTGATGGCCGTCTCAATGCTAGGGATGTGCAAGGCTAGTCGAGTAGATAACTAAAGGGAACTGCTGCTGCTGGCCGATAATAAAACGACAATTTTGACTAGGACTGCACGATTTCTATCGAAATATTGCAAATGTAAATATCGCGATATGGATATCGCAATGGCATGCGATATCTGAATCATTTTAATAATAGGCTAATTAAATCAAAAGTTTGCAAAAGGTCAAAGTTTTAGGTCGATGCATAAAGCAGATAATTGCGTGATGTTAAAAAGAGTTAAGTTGAAATAAAATAAGTTTTTTTTCACATTGATGAAAAAAAACTACATATTTTAACATAGTGGGTTATTTTAATTGAACTTATTTTAGCTTTTTAACTTTATTGTGTGGGTTGTCTGAACGCTGAGCCAGACATCAATCAAAAATCCTTCTTAAAGGTGCTGTAGGGAACTTTTGTAAAAAAATCTTTTTTACATATTTATTAAACCTGTCATTATGTCCTGACAGTAGAATATGAGACAGATAATCTGTGAAAAAATCAAGCTCCTCTGGCTCCTTCCAGTGTCCTATTGCCATTTGCAGAAATACATCGCTCCCGGTAAGAAACAACCAATCAGAGCTGGGGTCCTTAACTTTGTTTGTGTTCAAAATGTAGAAAAATATATATAATAAGCAAGTACACCATGAATCCATTTTCCAAACCGTGTTTTTGGCTTGTCCTGAATCACTAGGGTGCACCTATAATAAGTGTTTATATTCGGACTATTTTAGATTGCTTCGGGGGTACCGCGGCGGAGTAACCCAGTACCTTTGTGATTCTTCATAGACATAAACAGAGAGAAGTAGTTCCGGCTACGATGTTCTTCCTCAAGACGCAAGCAGTTCTGTTTATTAACCGCTAGAGCGTCAAAAGTTACCTACCGCAGCTTTAATATGTATTTGCTTAAAAATTTAAAATAAATACATTTCAGTTTTTGTAATAAAACTTGTGAACGTATTTATTTATGCCAATCAAGTTTGTGATCATATCAATATGACTATAAATAATATTAATACATATTACTACTACTACTATTTTATTAACTAGATATACTACTATTGTAAAACTTCACATTAAAACACAGTGCATATTTAAGAAAAATATCATAACAATAATTATTTTTATTACACTTAGTATTATACTTATTATAATCAGATTTCACGTCTAAATGTTTGTGTTTTTCCTCACCATGTGTTTGAGCTGATGAGCAGCTCTTGCTGTTTTCAACGTGCCAGCCAAGTTTGTAATCCCAGAGCACTGGGTCGATCCACACACACACACACACACACACACACACACACTGTTAACTAGTCAACACATGTGCATGAGACGAGCGTACTACGCAGGCTTTGCCTTTGTAAACAACACAGAGGCGAGCAATGTTTGCAGACCGGTTTCTTATTTTTCCGCTGCTTCCCCTCCAGTTGCTTTATTTTGTTTTGTTTTGCTATTTCTACTTTTTATCGACATTATAAAGGGGAGGATTGGTTTGGTACAGGTTTATGAACGACTCTGGTTTTGTCTCAGGTATTTTGCGAGTCTGTTTCGTGCATTAAAACACACTGAATGTTCATTTAAGTGACATTAGAGGCGTTCAAGATAGAATCATCTGATAAATTGTATAAACAGATTCGTATTAGACTTATTTACGTAACATAATCATTTTAGTGTTTCTGTGGGGATGGTCATCAAAGACGATTGTACTCTAATCATAAAATCTGATAATAATCATGCTCGGTGTTATGATTAAGCCACTTTATTGCTGTAATAACTGAATGGCTGTTTCAATTTCTTGTAACCGCTCGTTTAAAACGGCCGGATGAAAGATGGAGTCTGTTATGAAATGACACAATTTAATTCTGCATCTCAGAACCAAGAATGGATTGAAAGGAGAACGAGAACAATTACTCACTGCGTTATGGTTATTGATGTTTGTTTCGTGCACTAGGTTTTCCAGGAATCTGCCCACATTTCACAAGACGTGCAGTTGGCAGATCCCCACACAAATGAGCTAAATCACTCAAGCATTTGTGTTTAGTTGCTCCGAGCTGATTTTAACCCCGTCACCCGATGCTGACCTCCCTCTGATGCATGCACAAGTACATTCATCTCGTACAAACTCTGTTATGCAATCGTGACGGAGAGAGAGACTGTGCAAGATGTTGCAATTCAACTATTTGGTTTTCAATCACTGTGTTGAAACTAGTGATAGATATGTCACTCCTGCAGTTTTGGGATGGTTTTTTTTAGGGAATGAGATTCAAAAAGTGACAAAAGATCAGTTCAAAATTATTAATAAAAAAAATTACAAATAAAAACTTAACAAAAACAAAAATAAAATAATAAATTAATTAAACAAGAAAAATTATATAGCAAATTTAATTGTAAATAAATTAAAATATTAAACAAAATAATAAATATTGTAAAATAAATTGAGTGTTTAACAATAATAATAATGGTTTTATATTACAAATATAAAATTACAAATGTATGAATTGATTTCAAGTTCAAACTAAAATGACAAACAAAAAGTAATAAAAATGGCAAAAGCATACAACAAAATTACTAAAAATAAAATCAAAATATAAAATCAAAATAATGATATACTGTAATAGCAAATAGGGCTGAAACAAGCATCTGTTTTATAAAATTACAAAACTGAAATGAAACTGATTTGAGATGCTCTACATATGAAGTAAAAGTAATTAATATTTTTTTTAAATATTACTATTTTTGATAGATTAAAATGAACCATCTTGGGTTAATTTTTATCGCAATGCATTCTGGGATTGTCTTCTCTGTGACAAATGCATGCAGCGCGTTGCATCATCATATATCTTACACCTGACATCAGCATAATGTTTCTTCTGTAACATCTTTACTGTCAGGAGCGCACACACGCTGCCTTAAAATACTGGTTATGCATTGTTTTATAATCCACATGTATGTAAATATGATGCATTTATATCATGCTAGAGACATGGAGTTGGCAAGGACATTTCATCAAAAGCCTACCGCAAACCATGTCAAACTGAAGACTGAATGTCTCTGTGGTGTTGTTTTCCCAGCATGCATTGCTGTTGTGTGTTATGAGTGCACAGCTCATTTAGCTTGATTAGTCTGGCACACGTTTCGACTGTCCTGAGCAGCTGTTCTCTCCGCAGTCTGCAGGGTGTGATGGGAAATGTGTGTGTCATCAGGGTCTGTGGGGGTGTGTGTCGGTTGAACGATCCTTTTATGTACGGTTGACAAAAATAAAATGATTCAGACTCCCAGAAAGATTCAGTGAAAATGTGATTCAGTCTGAAATCACAGGAGGAGGGTCTTCTAAATCACTGGCAGAAGTGCTGTAATCTTTGACTAAACCTGCGGAGGAGGAAGTTGGCTCATTTTGAGCAGATTTTACACTGCTGTGACTAAGCAAGGTCCCACTCCACCTGCTTGAAACGGGAAATCATTGCACATCAACAATCCTGAGGATTTCTCCATCTTAACAAGTCATTTCTGTCAGGAAGAATTATTGCATGATGCTGCATCCACACCGATAAATATCTGTTTAAAGAGCAAGGTTTAACAGACTTTTTGACAGTAAATGATTGTATGCAAAGTGTCTAAATCTTTCTGCTATCAAATCTGTCTCAGATGACAGCATTTGTCCAGTAGAGGGCATGATTTTCCTTTTTATCTGGCTCCTAATCCGATTGGGAAAACCAAAAAGAGATCAACAAGATAGTAAAACCTCTCTGAATCCCTTATGTGCATGTTCTTTCTTTTATTAATGTATCTAATTGTATTACTCTGTTTAGCTACAAATGAATGCATTGCTTTTTTAAAATGTTTAAATCCATTCAAAATGTAAAGAAAAGAAAATATACAAATATTCATATATGCACTTCATTTCCCAGAATGCATTAGAATTTAAACTATTTTTATGTATAAGATATCTGGCTTTATCAGGACCGCATTTAAAGTTTTTCTGCATTCATTTTCAAATAAATAAAAAAAATATTTTCAATTATTAAATTCTTTAAAACATGATGATGATTATATATTATAAAATAGTATTTTAAATTATTTTATTAATTATATTTAAACGTTTGTCATAAATATAATAAATGTATGTTTAATGTAAACAAATCTTTTTATTCTGAGTTATAAAAAAAATTATTTGGAGTTTATTTGAATTTTAATTCACTTTAATTGACCTAATTCTACTACATTAAAATACATTCAAAATGCAATTTGGCATCATTTTTGTTTGTTTCACCTTGTTATAACCAAATCAACATCAATGAAAAATCAATGATTCATTTAGCCACTTAATTCTTCAGAATGCATTACATTTAAAACTGTATTTAAGAATATAATATAAAATGTGTACCTTCGATATCTAACTCTTTAGATTTGCATTGAAACCCAAGACCTAAATATCATAGAAAGCTCCTCAAAACTGCATACAAGCAACCTGGCAGCGCCCTCCTCGTGTGATGGTCATGGAAACACAACTCACATGTTCTTGTCAGCTGTATTTGTACATGTGAATGTGTCACATGACTGCGGTGAGATCTGCGTGTCCAGATGAGGGCAGTGTTGATCTGATGTGATGCTGATTTGAGTCTCACCTTCCTCTCAGGACTCATGCACTAACCAAACGCTCTCTGTGTTTCTCTCTTTCTCATGTCCATCCCGACCGCGTCGTCATCCGAGCAGGTAAGACTCTCAATCTGTTATTTAATCCATGCGACCGATTATGAATCAGTCTGTTTGTATGACAGCAGTGTGATGTGATGAACAGGCGAGTGTGTGTTTAATGCTCTGGGGTTGTAGATGCAGCGGAAAACAGAGGCTTTGGATCATCAGGATTGTTTTTGAGAGCACATCTGTTTTTTGTGTGTGTTTTTGTGCCTTAACACCTTGATCTTATGAGCTCTGACTGTCTGACAGCTAGTACGGCTGGTCTGGGACTTGTTGACGTGTTAGTGTGGGTAGTAAGAGCTTCAATTGTTGCTGTAATATAGGGTTTGAATGGGTGTGATTACTATTTACATGAGATGTAATGATTCACTTGCATAGAGAATATTACAAAAGGACCATGTTCTGCACTTTTGGAGCATTTCCCCACCAAAAAAGAATAATTAGATCATCATTTGTTGTTTAAAAACTCAAAATGATCATTTTTACGTGAGACATTTTGAAGAAATTAGTGGAAATGAATGAGACGATATTTTCATTTTTGGGTGAACTGTCACTTTAAAGTCCATTTGTAATTTGTTTTAGTCTTAATTTAGTTTTATGTGATGATTTTTCCATTCTCTGGTTAGTCTTTGGATATAAACATGCCAGTTTTGCTGTTGCATATTTAAGATTTCTATATTTAAACAGGCCCACCGCAGTCATAGAGAACCTAGAATTAGGAAAGCAATTTTCAGGTCTGGAGAAGTCATGGAAATTTCTATGGTGAAAAGACACTTTTAATTTTTTTTTATAGCCAGTTTTCTGGTTTCTCTCAAATATTTCAACAGCTAGATGTTGTTCTTCTGAAAAGCCAAATTTTGCAAGCCATTTTGTGGGTGAATTGTTGAGTCGGTTCTTTTCAGTGAATCTGTGCTTTTCAGTGAATCTGTTCTTTTGAATTGGTTCTTTTCAGTGAATCTGTTCATTTGAGTTGGTTCTTTTCAGTGAATCTGTTCATTTGAGTTGGTTCTTTTCAGTGAATCTGTTCATTTGAGTAGGTTCTTTTCAGTGAATCTGTTCTTTTCAGTGAATCTGTTCTTTTCAGTGAATCTGTTCCTTTGAGTCGGTTCTTTTCAGTGAATCTGTTCTTTTGAATTGGTTCTTTTCAGTGAATCTGTTCATTTGAGTTGGTTCTTTTCAGTGAATCTGTTCATTTGAGTTGGTTCTTTTCAGTGAATCTGTTCATTTGAGTTGGTTTTCAGTGAATCTGTTCTTTTCTGTGAATCTGTTCTTTTGAGTTGGTTCTTTTCAGTGAATCTGTTATTTTCAGTGAATCTGTTCTTTTCAGTGAATCTGTTCTTTTGAGTTGGTTCTTTTCAGTGAACCTATTCTTTTGAGTTGGTTCTTTTCAGTGAATCTGTTCTTTTCAGTGAATATGTTCTTTTCAATGAATCTGTTCTTTTGAGTCGGTTCTTTTCAGTGAATCTGTTCTTTTGAATTGGTTCTTTTCAGTGAATCTGTTCATTTGAGTTGGTTCTTTTCAGTGAATCTGTTCATTTGAGTTGGTTCTTTTCAGTGAATCTGTTCATTTGATTTGGTTCTTTTCAGTGAATCTGTTCCTTTGAGTCTGTTCTTTTCAGTGAATCTGTTCTTTTGAGTAGGTTCTTTTCAGTGAATCTGTTCTTTTCTGTGAATCTGTTCTTTTGAGTTGGTTCTTTTCAGTGAATCTGTTATTTTCAGTGAATCTGTTCTTTTCAGTGAATCTGTTCTTTTGAGTTGGTTCTTTTCAGTGAACCTATTCTTTTGAGTTGGTTCTTTTCAGTGAATCTGTTCTTTTCAGTGAATATGTTCTTTTCAATGAATCTGTTCTTTTGAGTCGGTTCATTTCAGTGAATCTGAATGATTTGAATGATTAACAAATCAGTTGGAATCAGAATAGTTGTTAGAAATCTTTATCCAGTAATTACAAATTAATGGAAATGACACAATTGGAATCAATCTGTTCTGTTCAATGAATCAAAGATGTATTTGTGAATCACTCTGAATCAAAATATTTATTATCCTGCAGTCACAAATGAATAATTAATCTGTAAATATAAATGATGCATTTACAAATAAGTCTGAATCGAAACATCTAAACTATTCAACAATCACAGTTGAAAAAAAAAACGTCACTTTGGGAATTCAGCATTCAAAGTTTTTTCCACGAATCTGAATGATTCATTAACGAATCAGTATGAATCAGAATGATTGTAAAAAATCCTAATTCAGTAATCCCAAATGAATAGAAACCTTACAATAGGAATGCACGGTTCTTTTAAGTGAATCTGAATGATTTATCATTGAATCAGTCTGAATCAGAATGGTTGTCAAATATCCTATTATCACAAATGAATGGAAATGTCAGAATGCTTTTTCATCACTCAATAAGTCGGTTCTTTTCAGAGAATCATTAGCTAATCAGTCTGAATCAGAATGGTTGTTAAAAATCCTTATCCAGTAAATACAACTGATTCATTAGCAAATCGATCTGAATCAGGATGGTTGTCAAAAATTCTTATCCGCCAAATCACAAATGAATAGAAAAGTCACTTTGGAAATGCGTCACTTATAGATAATCTGCTGTTTTATGATTAGGTAACGTCTACTAGTGTCGCTCACAGCGTAGTTCATCAGTTTTGCATTGTGAATGCTACAGTACGTCTGCGTAATACATTGACTAGTTCAAAAGGGCAAGAAAAATGCTTTTTCGGATATAACTAATAACCCTGTGCTGGTAAGGTCATAGCTTCTCAGTGCACAGTTCAGTTATCCAGAGGTCGTGACCTCAGGCAGGTTCCCTGGTTAGTGTATGTAAGGTGAATCAGTGCTGCGGTGATGGAGCGCTTCCTTCCTCTCCAGCCGTTTGTTGTGTAATACTGCTGCAGGAAGATGATAGATGCTGCTTGAGCGAGTGTGTGTGTGTGTGTGTGTGTGTGTGTGTGGCCCGATCGACTGATAGCCACCAGAGACACTGTCTGGAGTTCAAACAGCAGTTTAAGGCATGAAAGACATTCAGAGGTGTAGAAAAATGTATTACTGTAAGTGTGTGTGTGTGTGTGTGTGTGTGTGAGATGAATGGTCACCATGGCAATAAGGCAGCTGCAGATTCACATGATGACGTTTGTCGATGTTTGTGTCTCAACAGAGATAACTCTTATAACACGGCAGGAGCTGATAATTGTGTTTGCAAAATAACAGTTTTGTGATTTATCTATTTATTTTACATTACCTCTGCAGTGTTGTGTGCAATTACAGCAGTTATTAGACGACAGAAATTTCACTGTGATCGCTTCACTTTCTCTCGAGTCAGAACCGAGTCTGTTTCTATGGCAGCACATAATGGCTAAATACTATATTACTATGTTAAGTTGAATCCACTGCGATTTTTACTGAATTTTGTTTTACCATTTAGAATTACAATAATAAAGGCTGGTCCTCTTTGACTTCCGTAGTGTTTTTTTTTTAATCTATACTTTGCAAGTCAATGATGACTAACAACTCAAGGTGATACATATTAGGTTATTTTTTATTTATTTTTTTAACCTTGCTTTCCGGCCAGTGTGTCTCCAATTTTTTCTGCTTTTAACTTTCTCATAAACACCCTGTTTCCTAAACGAGCACCAACTGCCTCATGCCATCCAGACCAACAGAGTAAACAAGATAACATTATATTCAACAAACTCATCGCACGCTTTAATGAGTTCGATGACACAGGCCTGAGGAGTTGCAGTTCGTTGAGCAGTAGATAGGGGGCGCTGTTGTGATCTCTTCAGTTGTTCATCTGAATGTGTGCATGTGAAGAATCCAGAGACTCTGTCACATCTGGCCATGAATGCACATGTGTTTGGAGGGCTCTTCTCGAACTCACCCATGATTCTCGCTCTCTTTGTCATCAATCTGTGCCCCAGTTTCAGATAGTTTAGCTTTAGCTCGCAGCTCCATACTGAGCCCAGGGCCCGTGCTGTGGGACCAGCAGAACTGGAGCAGGACAGGTCAGACCCGCAGGCACAAACACATACACGCTCGCTCACTCATGCAAATACACGCGCTGATTTAAATAACGAATCCATGTGCTGTTCTCAGCTCAATCCAGAGTGCCACAGTGTCTGCTAAAGCCTCAGTCTTGACTACTGACGATCTGAGATATCTTAAAGAGTCAGCAATGTCTGCAAAAAGTGGACATACACATGAAAACAGGGTATAAAACACAAAATAGGAGTCAAATTTGGCTTTGGCAAATAATTAAAACGGCTGTCTGGTAACTTTTTTAAAAATGGCAATTGGAGATTATTGCACTATGTTTTACAAGAAAATACTATTTTGGTTGTTTTACTTCAAAATTTCGTGTTTAATTGAATGTCCTATTGAAGTTTCTTCATCATTAGTTATTATTAGCCATTTATGAGTGAAAGTAGTTTTTAAGTAATTGTTATATTAGTCCACCAAAAGAATAAAAAAAATATGAAAAAGTCATTTATTTATTTATTGTCCCTATTACAAAATTAATGTAGCTAATTTTTATTATTGTATAATAGTAAAGAAAGGAAACAAATTATTAACATTTTATATTTTCACCTTTGTTGTCATTAACATTCAGTAATTTGTAATATTTTTATAATGTTTTATATATTTTTTTTATCGTATTATTATATCATGCTATATAAAAATGAATTTATTTATATTTATTATTATAATGTATTATTTTAGATAATCATTACCTGTCATCATCCTAACCAAATTCAGAATTATTATTGTATTATATTATATGAGATTGTATTATTATTATTATTATATATATTGATTTAAAACTAACTGGTGTTTTTTATATATATATATATATATATATATATATATATATATAGCTCTGTTAACCTCATGTTGAATAAAAACTTAATTTTAGACCATGCATATATGATTGCATGGTGCACGTGTATGAAACACTAGTTCTTGGTGTAATTGTACCTAATGCTCTGAGCATGCTCAGTTAAAAGCCAGCAAGAGAGTGAGATCAGCCGCTGCAGCAGCTGTGTGAGAGCAACACCTCTCTCTCTCTCTCTCTCTCTCTCTCTCTGTCTCTCTCTCTCTCTGTCATTGCTTGTGGAGAAACGTCAGGGAACAGAAGTGTTGATGGTTTGTCATGGATGAGGGCCAGTGAAGGCAGTTTAGACATACATACACACACTCTCTCTCTCTTACACACACACACACACACACACACATGAGTGTGTTGTGTAAGTTACACCGATCTCTGCTGGATTTATCATGAAGTGCTCATGTACGGTAAGTGTGTATGCATATATAAATGTGTGTGTCTTTACCTGTATCTCATCATAATCAATTTCACAATTCTATTTGAGTTGTTTAATTCTGCTGGCATCTTATTTTGCATGCTGTATTTTGGCTTTACAGCTCTGTGTGTTTGCCTGGCTGAGCTTTTGGATAGAGGAAAAATATTTTTGGTCACTGTCGATATAAAATGTCTCTCTTTATCTGTAACTGAGACTCTGAGGAGGGCAGAAGCACGGAGTGATGTAGAACTTTCACAGGCTTATGGATTACCAGGATACACACGCATAAAGGAGTTTCTTTTATTCAATAGTTCTGCCGTTGCTTTTTAAGCCATGCTCTTGAAACTCCACACGCCTCCTGCAAGCAGAATCAGTCTAGAGAGAAAGATCCATCAACCCTGGAATGAGGATACTGAAGCGCTGACTGTGCTCCCAATAGCATACTTGCATACTACCATACTATATTATGATAGCATACCTGCATACTTTGAACCATACTACAATATTTTGCCAGTAGATACATTAGTCTGCATACTGCACATGCTATGCAAATAAGGCCAGGTTTGTCAGAAGAGAGCTGGGCACTTCTTCCCACAATGCAATGCTCTTTTTTTCTGGATTAATTGGGCTGGCAAACTTATCAAACTTACTTAAAATTATTAATTTAAATGATTCATAAAAAAACAATCAATAATTTAATGTAAAATTATTATAATTCTAAAATGTATTAATAATAATTAGTATTTTATATATAAATAAATAAATATATTTATATATCCAGCTGCCAAAAGTTGTGTTTGGTGAAATAATTCCATTATTTCATTTAAAAATAAGTTACTATGCAATTAATTGTTGTTGTTGTTATTATTATTATTATTTCTTATGAAAATTATTAATGAATCAGCAATTCAAAATTATTATTATGTAATACAAATATGAACTCTTTTTTTTTTTTTTATTGGGCAGGCATTTATATAAAAATTATTATCTATTTAAATGGATAAATTAGTAATTTAACAACATTAAATAAATTATTCTATTTATTGTTATTATTATTGTTGTTGTTTAATAAAATGTGAAATAACTTTTAAAAAGCCAGATGGCGTTTATGGAAATAATGAATTTAAAAGAATAAATGAATAATTTAATTTATCATCATTATTAAATTAAAAAAATATTTTTCTTTTGGGGCACCAAAAATTATGAAAATAAATCGGTAATTAAACTTTTCATTATTAAACTGCTATTTATTTAATTTTTTATTATTATTATTATTATTACAATTATTGTTAAAAATAAAATGAAATAATCTTACTTTACAGTTATGTAGCATACTACCATCCAATATGTTTATTGATGCAAAATGCCTAATACACATTTTGCATACTGTTAAAATGTATTGTTTATACTGTGCAGTACACGATTATCTAGTGTTCTGTTGCATACGTAACCATACATAACGACATACATGCATCTCATTGTGATCATTTCCCAGCATGCATCAGCCTTCAGTGAGTCTGTGAAGCCCTCCAGGGTCTTTCATTCTTGACTGTATAGAGACCCCTGTGCTGTTCAGCAGTGACTCACAGTAAGACTTCAGTGTGAGTAACATGCACATGCACTAAAACAGGAAAAGTGCATGTGAAAAGCACCGGCACGTACTTAAAGTCACAGAGACGTGAGGTTTGCAGTTTATCATTATATAACATCTGAAACCAGTCCAACGCCCGATCTTCCTCTGTTCTCCCAGACGAAATCTCTCCCTATCTCACCAATCCCTTTCAGAAGATATTCAGCACACGTTACATAGCCTGAGGGACTTTTAGGTTTTAAACACTAGCTTCTCTTTGCCTAGTTTCCTAAATCTGACTAATTATAAGATCTAGCGACCTGTTGCACAAAGAAAACACCTATTGAGAAGGAAATAACAAGCCGTGTGTTAGTCCACGGCAGTCGTCCTGCTCCACGGTGAATTGCAGCCCACTGCTTTGTAAAGCGATGAACGCGTGCAACTGTCCGAGTCAGAGGAAGAAGCTGCTAATGAGATGCCTTGTCAGATCATTATTAAATAAAAAAGGTGTTTGGGAGACGCTGAGCTCATTCTGTCTCTCTGGAGGCTCACACTAAACTGCTGTTTGCTCTGGAGCTAGAAAAGTGTGATAGAAATCAGGCCAGATATAGTGTGTAAGGCTTGTTATTCTTGTTTGAGGAGGAATAATGTCACCTGCATCATATTGGGGGCTGAAGGCTTGGCAGAGAACAGCATGAACCCAATATTGTTTTCGTTATTCTGATATTTAAAACCTAAAAGTAGAAGAGGAGATTGTTCCAGAGAGATAATGATGCCTGTCACAAACCCTAAAATGTGGGCAAAAACATGGAGTTACCCATGTGCACCGGGATTATTAGTTTTTCACTTGTAATTGTATTTCTTTCTTTTAAATTTATATTTGATTTAATTAAATGTATTTTTTGTGCTTTATTTATTTTTCTTTTTATATATGAAAAATCGGTGACCATTCAACATCTGGCTTGACAAAACTTAATTTATCTTTTTTTTAAATTGCACTTCATTTTGCATTTACACCATGTGCAAATCTTTTTTTTATTTTACACCATGTTTACTACTACAGTAGTGCTGCAACAACGCGTCGACGTCATCGATTACGTCGACTACAAAAATAAGTCGACATGCGTGAAATGCGTCGACGCGTCACACTGTTTGTTTACATCTCGCGTAATGGCATAATGTGAATGGAGAAAGTTGCATTCCATCACAAAAACAGAGACTATTGTTATCAAAAGTATGTGAATACTTTAAACACAGGACAAATAAAATGGCCCTTTGTTCCCTTTGTAAAACCGATATGGTGAACCACGGCAGCACAACTGCGATGCGCGAGCACCTCAGAGGAAAACATCTTGGCGCTCTCCGGTGTTACGGTTTAACTGGTTACCGTGTGATCTGGTGACCAACTTCCTGGTTCAGGTCTGATATTCTTGCGCTTGTGGCATTCTGAAAAGTTGAGATGTTTTTAATAACTCAATGCGGTGCGGACGCGCCTCCATTATGAGCGCGCTTATCGCGCGCCTACATTGGAAATAACGAACTTGAGCGCGCAATAGACGTGATATGTGAACGGCCCCTTAAAAGACAGCGAGCCGCGAGACAACAGTCACAAACCACCCCGAATCAGCTCCAGATCTCTGGAAACCATGCTAAACCATAGCAGAACCCTGACTACATTTTATGGTTTGTGACGTTAAAGAACATTTCATGACGTCTCAGACAACTGTAAATTTATGGCTACTGTGGTTTAATTATTAATGCTATCATAAGCTCATATTTACCATAGTAAAATAATTTTCTTTGCCTCTTATTTATTTTATACTGTAAAAACTTCAACCACATAAGTTGAAAATGAATAAAGGTTGAAATATTATATTAGAAGTTGTACTTATTTTTTTTGGTAAAGTTATCCAAAGGATTCATTAGCTAATTTAAAAAAAGAACATTAGATTAATTATTTATTGTAATAAAAATAATCGTTAGATTAGTCGACTAATCAAAAAAATAATCGTTAGATTAGTCGACAGAAAAAATAGTCGTTAGTTGCAGCTCTAATTCAAATTGACAGTTGATTTTTTTTTTTTAATTATTTCTTATTATTAATATTATTATTGTTATTATTATTGTAGTAAAATTTCTTTGAATTTCATTTAATCTTAATGCTACTTCCTGTTTGCTTTCCTGTTGAATCCATCCATCCATCATTTTTTTTAAATTCAGCAGTTGAACTGGAGTTTAAAAAACAGCCCTGGTCCCATCATGCAATTATGAACGGATAGTATTTTCATGAGTTTTAACTCCCAGGTGCTTTTCTTTTAAGCATGCATGTCTTTAAAATGTCTTTAAATATCCCGAAACATCCACTTGCCTCCCTGCCTTGATCCCAAGGGATGCCAGACTTAGCCTAACGTGGGCATTTCAGAGCTTGCTTCACTGTCTTTCATTTTTTCCGCTACTCGTCCATATTCTCCTCTCTGTCAGAGGGTTTTAGCGCATTAGGGGTGGTATGTAGCCATTCGCACCCCTGTCAGACCGACTGAAAGCCTCAGTGGGACGTAGAGTGTGGGAGAGCACAGGCAAGGTGAGCACAGCACTCGCATCGCAATCCTCTGCTGGTTTCTTGCTTTGTTTCTTTCCCTCTTATCAGCGATAAAAGCTCAAAGAGACAAAACTCACGCAGAGTTCAGATATTTCCCCAGAGCCTGAGGGAGAACAGCGCTTCCCTCGCCAACAACAAAGGCATCGAACAGCGGCATCTTTGCAGACACATCGTTTAAAATCACATCCATTAATTGAGCCGTTGAGGGAGATGTTGCATGTCTTCAAGGATTTGCATAAGTAAAGGGGAACTTTTTGATTTCGGGTTCTGCTGGCACATCGGTCCCAGTCGCCTCCTACAATAACACACTCATCCATCACCACGTAATTGCTAATATTAGCCGACCGTGTCATTATTATCATGGCGCTGTGGATCATTTTTTTCAGCTGTGAGGATATTACAGTGCCAAGCCTCATGAAATGCACACTGATATGTAATATATATATAAAATCGCTTATTTCAGTGAACCCGGCTTTTAGTGTCTGGTGGTGCATGATTCATCAAGGGAGAAAATGGTTGCGTCATGTTCTCTTCCTTCATATATAAATGCTACATCACCACTCAAACCATGCTGACAGCAAGATACGTGTTTCTTGTTGCAGCATCTCAGCTCTTGAGACGGTAATTGGTGTCATGCTGACAGATTCGGTAATGCGACGGGATCAATGTGATGCATCAATAATTCATATCTCCGTGATTGATGCACGCTTGACAAACAATATGCATTGGTTTTGCACCTCTTTTTTGTAATGCCGTTGGGTATCAGTGTCACTCGGTGCACATTGCACATCACAGGTAGTCAGATATGACTGAATCCGTTCCGCAGACCTGATCTAAGTCTTGCTGCCACTTTGCAAAGCTGTTCCATCTCGGCGCCTTTCATCTCGCAACTAGCAGAGGCATGTTATCAGCGTCTCTGGCGAGGCTTCCTTCACCAATCTGTCTCTCTAATCTCTCTGGCCTCAGTCGTATCAACTCTGTCCCTCTGCCCTTCTTTTCCCAAATTACTAGGAAAGCACAAACAGAAGCTGTTGATTTCCCCGTGTTTAATTAGTGTTGAAAAACACGTCTTAATCCTGATCTTTTGGAGCGGTCAGTGAGTTGTCAGCCAGCATAGTGATGGATTCCTTCAGACCTGATTTTCTATGCTGCGCTTTAGCGTGGGTTTTCTTGTGTAGAGGGATAGATGTAGTTTATTGATCCCTGAGGGTGAATTGGGGTGCGAAGACAGAAGCCGCATTAAATGTAAATTGCTCATAAAACACCACCGTACATCCACATAGTGCACTCAAATGAAGCATAGAGTGAGGAATAAAGGTATAATTTGCAGTAATGCCAATATCCTAACATGATTTACACAAGTAGGACACGATCCTGGATGAGCATTCTTGCTAGTCATTTATCTACTTCGGCCTCAGGTTTTTACATTTAAATGTAATAGAAATTGACACTCACAAAATAATGTAAACATGCCTAAATTCTCTTAGCCATTAAAACTGTTGTCATTTTGTGCATTAGTGGTGATTTGACAATGACTCTTTCTGCACCAGTAGGTCATTTGAATCATTCACAACACTGATTCATTTCTGAATTGTCTGTATGATTGAGTCTTTTAAATATTCACTTCAATTATATATACAACATCATTGATTCATTAAGGAATTTAATATGTGATTGTGAGTCTTTTGAGTTATCCACCCAACCGATTGGTTATTGGCTCAATCGGTTTCAGAAGAGCGGATTCATTTATGAATGAAACGAGCTATTGTCTTAATGGATGAGTCATTTGAATCATTCACCCAAATGGTTCGTTTAAAGAATAAAAAACTGAATCATTCACACAGATTCATTCATAAATGGAATGTTATTGTCTTTGTGAATGAATCTTCCACATCATGTACTCAATCAGTTAGTTCAACAACACTGATTCATTCACGAATAGAACAAGTGATTGACATTGTAGGTGAGTCTTTTCAATTAGTTACTCAATTATTCATTTAACAACACTAATTTGTTCAGGAATGAAACAAGTGACTTCACGCATAAGTCATTTGAATCATTCACTTTTGGGACCAAAACAAGATACTGCCTTTATAAATGAGTCATTGAATTATTCACACAGCTGACTCGTTCAAAAACGTACTGTGTACCTTGTGTGTGTGTGTGTGTGTGTTAGGGAAAGAATCATTATGGTACCGAATTCTCCACTTGACCAATTCGAGTTTATGTAGCTTGCAAGCATTCATTCACCTAATCTCATCCGCATTTCCATCCAATCTGTAAAGCTGAAAATCCACGGGGTCAACCCTCCGAGACTGGATCCAGCACACTTCAGACCCTTGAGCAAGAAAACCGAGGCTGTTTCAGAAGGCCGGATGGAATACAGAGTCTCGCTGTAGGGTTATGTCTTAATGGACGTGTCATGTTAACGGTATCTGACCGTACTAATAATACTTTTTGATACAGTGGCAGATCTCGACAAGGCCGTTGCATGTGTATGACAGCCTTGTGAAGCAGCACACAATGTTTTTTTTTTTTGTTTGTTTTTTTGCCGCCCAGCACAATGTCACTCTCGGAGTGCAGCACATGGCAGTCAGCAGCACACAATTATGCTGCACAGATGAGCTCTCGCTCTCCATCAAGCTGAGTGGCCTCATTCTTTCAGCATGCCTAGCCTCTCCCGACCCTGCAAGAGAGGTCTTTTCATCGCTGGAGTCAGTGCTCGTGAGCTACTGCTGCGCTAATAGAGGAAGACCTATCAATGGACAGTCTAACACATGCCTTTTCTGTCCTGGATCCTCTGTGTCAGCGAACGGACACACACATACAGGGCTCCAGACTGTGCCTAAAACTGTTTTTGCTGAGTTCACCACTGGCAACTATATAATGTACTTATGACTTGATGTGCACACAATGGGTCTCATTCATGAAACACGAGCAGAACGAATTTGTGTGTAAATCGTGTGTAAAGTGGTTCTGGCATAAATTTTCGGATTCATTAAAACGTTCGTATTTTCCAAATGTTAGTTGGTACGAACGAAATCTACACCTGCTCCCAGCCACGCGTAAATAGTGCGTTTAACATCTGAACGTTTTGCTCATTAATACAGCTGCATTTTCATTCACCTTATTCGGGTACATATTTAAACAGCATTTTGAAAAAAATATTATATATAGTAATTACATACAGTTTTACTTTCATTATGAGAGCCAGTAATAGGATCTGTAATATGCTGCCAAGCTTCCTTTTTTTTAGGACCTGATACGCCACTATGTACGCTTGAAAATAAAATGTGGCGTTTTGAATGAACTTCTGATAATAAAACTTCAATTTGTGCAGCTGAGAAATGTTTCTTTTTCAGTCGCTTTTGAGAAGACATGTTGAAAGCCTTCATTTGGTGTCATAATATGGTGCCCATATATAGTTGTCAGTCGGATTTAATGGGCGTGATTTATGGTAATTGAGAGTGAGCGTGCACGCGCGTCCCATTTATGACTGATTGGAATTCATTAACACACACACACATTTCACTATCACATCTGACGTTTACGAAGTATTTGTGAATCAGGAGAAGAGTTTTCGGGAAGTTCTCTTTACGCGCAAATCACTCAGATATTTACTCGTATATTTACGAATGTTTCATGAATGAGACCCATTGCCTTTTTTTCTTGCTTGTTTTGTGAATCACATCTTTTGTTATGTTGACGTAATAAACTGAGACGATGCACATCAAAGTTTTTGTGGAAAGACACCGTGTTGACATCGGTTATCTTCTAATAAACAAAATATCGACCCAAATTTCAAACCAAAATTTAGCTCTTTAATGTGGCATGAGCAATCGTTTTTAGCACATCAGTTCAAGCGGTGACCGTGACCACCATCATATCTTTCTCTTTACTAATATAGTATGAAATAAACATGAATGAACATCAAAAGGTGTATTATAAGATGGCCTACAGTGTAACTTACTGAAATGTCTCATGTAATTGCTCATTCAGGGTTTCAAACTGAGAAAAACATGTAAAGCTTGTAAACAATTCCATGTAACAATCATTTACCTCAGAAAAAGCTCATTAGTCAACTAGAAAAAATTACTAAATAGAGGAGCATTTTGCTAAATTAATGCACTGTTGCATATTCATATATTTACTTGTTATCTGTATAAGAAATAATGCAAGAAGCTAAAGTTACAGGTTTAGTTTCATAGTGACTCTGCAACTTAAATATCGGTTTTACAAACACTATACGTGAGGGAAAAACTCATTATAAATCCCAAAATATGACTGTAGACTCTATTGTATGTTGATATGATTTTATAAATAAGCATAATTGAGTCTTTTTACTTGATGATTTTTAGGAAAAAAATTAAATGAGCCAAGATGTTATTCACTTGTAGAGCTTGGACGTTTTTTTTTTTTATTATTATTATTCTCCGTTAGCTTTGATGGTTGTTTATTCAGTGATTATTCAGTGTTTAACTGCAGTTTTTCAGTCATCTTGTCCTCCTTTATAATGCAGTTAAAGATATTGCAAGAAACATTTGCAATGCTGTGCTATTTTTCATTTCTGTATTTATTTTTCTAGTTGTAGGGTGACATTGAAATGTACATAAATCTACATAAAACTAGTGATATGATGATAATGGATGACTATTGTTGCTTCCTTGCCTTCAAGATATTATTGCTGGGAATATCTACGATTATCGCAGTGATTTATTCTTAAAAACAGACCCTCATATGAAGATGAACATTAAGCACTGCTTGAAAACAGCTGGTGTTGTAGTCAATCATTAACAAAACTTGTTTAGTAGAGCTTAGCTGTGTGTGTTTGAGTGTTTAGTAGAAGAAAGAGAGAGGCTTTTTCCTCTTGTGTGATTTAGTATGCATGCTTAGGATGGGTGGATTATGGATAATGTGTCTCAAGATGGTACCAAAGTTATATATGTCCAAAATAAACGGCTGAAAGTTTGTGTTGAAACCTTCTAGTTATTTGAACAGTTAGTGAATTTCTGTTCTGGCTGTAGAAGACTATTACCTAACTAAATGTAAATTATTTTAGTGGTCAACCAATATAGTTTTTTTTTTTTGACAGTCGATGCCGATATTTTGGAAAGCAGGGATGCTGATATAAAGCCGATATAATTATAATTATTATATATATTTTTTATTAATTCAGGTATTTTGTAATTTGGCAATGGATTAAAAAATGAATGTGTAAAACAAAGTATTTTTCACAATTAAAAAAATATTTAAAATTAAAAAGGAAGTAAACACTGTAACCAACAGGGCACTCAGTATTCTGGGACGTTTGTGTGCATTGGGAATTCTATTTTTCAATTAAATCCAGGGTTACAGTCATTTTACATAGAGCACAATAAGAAAATAACCCACCTCAAACATATTGGTCAAGCAGAAAAATATATTGTCCAATGCCGATGTTTGAAAAATGCCAAATATCTGCCGATATATCGGCCGATATATCGGTCAGCCACTAGTTTATTGCGCTTTTCAGAATGGAAATATGGACTCACAATGATCATAATGGATGTGGCCTGTCATGCTGAAACCATTTTTGAAATCTTTTGTGCTCCCAAGACTAATACATACAGTATGATTGCAGTCTGTTGCTTACAGACGTCTGAGAGGAAATGACATGTTTGGGCAGTGCTAGCTCATTATTTAAATATTCGTCTGCTCACAACATGCAAATTAAGTCCATTAGTGAGCATTGAGCAGACACTGATTGACGCACTGAACTTGAGGAACGGTCGTCAGGTTTTAATTATGAAGTGTGAATGTGGTCTGGAGGAAAAGTTGACAAAGCGGTAATGCATTACATTTCCGTCACTAACTGTTCGTTATGCTGCTCTGGGAGAAATTTTGAATCTGTATCTATGAGATATGGGCTGTTTTGTGAGCTACTTTTACATTCTCCTTGTTGCAGGTCTCCTGTCGATGGCAGTGATTGATTAATCTTTGGCAAATTAAAAATATGACAGGCCTTGTTGATATTTGATTAACATTCTCCACTGTTGCATCATGAATCATTTGTCAGCCCTGCAGGGCTTCAGTATGTCATTTTGTTTGGCCATTTTTAATTATTGGTGGGACTTGTGCCCCTCAGTGTCTGTGGTGGTTGTTCACACAACACCAGCATTGTGCTGTCTGTGTGGAATGTTAATAACTTTGTGTTATGACTTAAATATAACCAGCATTTACAGCAGCAATTTATTGCTGAAAGAGCAACAAATGCAGAATCAACTGTAAGCTACCATGCTCTCAATCGCATGGCTTGACTGAAGCTAATCCAACTGTGAAAGCACAGCGCAGTATTAATCTGTGCAGATCGTCTCAAATGGACAGCGGCCATGTGAATGGCCGGAACCACACACATCTGTAGACTAACACAGGTTAATTCTCACACTTTAGTAGTGTTTATAGCTCCTATCAGGCTGTGCAACTGTTTAACTAGGTTGCAGAGTATATTTTCTCTCCGCTGCATTACAACTGTACCATTTTTTTGAGTCGAGGGATAGAGTTTGTCATTTGTGGATTAAGCACTGACTGGAAATCTTTAACTGCGTTAGAAAATCCACATGTTGTGAACGAGGCTCATCTGTAAAGCAAGTGAATGCGTTTGTTAAGTCCCTGCGTTGCAGGGGAATGCTGAGGCCACGTGCATGGCTTTAAACCTCATGAATGATTGAAGAGATAGAAAGATGCCAGGTTATATTGCTATCAACCTCTCTGGATCCACTTTATGTAATCTGGGAATGTGCTCGCTCAAAGAAACTGTTCCCAGCGGTAGAAACAGAGACATTGTGATGCACAGGCTTGTGTTGAATCATATATTCAACGTGCACATTAGCGGACAGATACTCGGAGAATCCTGCTCCGGTAAAGCACATTGAATGTGACCAGCGTTTTGTCCCGGAGAGATGAGTGCTGGCGTAGGCGTAGTGGAGTGAGCGGAGGGAAGGAGACCACTCATCCACCCACGGACAGACCTGCTTCTCACCACAGGCTCCACAGCAGAGCAGCGGGAGGACGAGGTTCACTGCGATTCACTGCACGCAGGATAACGAGCAAGTGTGCTTCATAGAAAGAGAACAGGAGTGATGCAGAGGTACAGGCATTTAACATCAGTGCAACTACACGTCATCCATCAAATTCTGATTGGATGAGCCACATTTCAAGTTGTTTACAAATCGGCAAAATTCTTGCCAATTATACGCTGCTGCTGCTACTTCTGCTTTTTTTTTATTATTGGTTTTGTTTTTACTCTTTTAGTTTGTAAGAACATAAGGGTTTGGTTTTTTTTTCTTAAAGAGTTTAATAAGAATACAAATGTTTAATTTAAGTATCATCACTATTATAGTTTTACAGTTTTAATTTTATTGTATCGTTGAGTTTTTGTAAATGTACATTATTGTTGTTTATGACAAAAACATTGTTTTCTTTTGAGATGATAATGATGATAATAATAAAAACAACAATAATACTACAGCATAAGTAATAATACAAAATAACAAACAATAATAATACTATAAGTAATAAGTCTGATGAAGATTATTATTATTGTTATTGTTAAATATAATAATCCATTTTTATAATTGTACATTTGTTAAATACTCTTATTAAGTTTTATAGATATATTTTTTGTATTCTGTTCTGAATGTAATTTCGTGTTGGATTAACATGAACTTCAAGTTGTTTATAAAATGCAGATACACATGCACATCATACTGTATAATAATATACCAAATTGATATCAAAAAGCAATAATTACTGCCTCGTTTCCTAAGAATTCCCCTTGTATTCCAGTGTGGTAAAATGACTGTCCTGGACAGCCGCTCGTGGATTATTGCTTTAGCGTTCTGTGTTTTGGAAGTTGTAAGCAGAGTAGGAAAATGTAATGATAGTTCAACACACATGATGTTTGAAGGTTTACTGGTTTAAGAGTGAAATGCCTCAGGAACTCAAACGCATCTGCCAAAACCACTGTCTCCAGAAAAGACCATGTCTCAACATCTTTCGCCAAAACTCTCCGTGCAGAAGGGGGGAAAATAACATGGTTTACAAGAGCGTGGGATGTAATTTTATGTCCATCCATTTCCCCCGAATTTCCAACATAAACTGAAAGGACTGGAAGTATGAAATATTGCATTTCAGTGGCAAAAGTTTTTTTTGTATTAGCAGAGTTTCTAGGAACCCAAAATGAATTTGAGCATCAGCATCGACCCTCAACAGTATTGTGTTGGTCTAACAGGGGCCTGAGGGCCCTTGGTGCTCCGTTAATCAGGTTTGAACTCTTATCTGACCAGTCATTTTTCCAAAGAGCTGCACTGGTGTTTCATGAGACCTGCTTTTGAAAAGTTTCCAATGGATCGTTGCTGGTTTGAAGAGCAGGACGAAATATTAATGTGCAGTTTTGTTTGGCCAAATCAGACCATGTGAATGTTGTTGTTATCACCCAGTGTTGTTTTGAGATGGAATGCATGGAAAAGAGAACCAATTAATTATTTAATGAAATAGAGACTTTGAAAACTTTACCAGGACACTTTGCCTTTCTTCACTGCTGTGGAATTAATGATTGATGTTAACAAACTGCTGAGCTTTCCCATTTCATCTGCTAGTTTATCCAGAGAGCGAAGCCTAAATTAGTAATAGTAATGGCTTGTTTTTTTCCTCTACACACTCTCTGACATCTACAGCAACCAAAAATGGCTTTAAAACCATTTTAATTCAGGAATTGCTAGTACATTTCACAAATAATTACTAAGAAATGGCAAGTAACACATTGAATTAAATGTGGAATTTTAAAGAAGAAAAGTCTGAAATAGTATTTTCTTGGGAAACACCAAATCCGCTAATCATTTTTTTCAAAATGTGAATTTTTTTTGACATTTTTTACAATCAATTTTAGTTTCTCTAATAAAATAATCTGAACCTCCATTTACTCACTCTCCACTTGTTTCTTAGCTGTATGAATTTCTTGTTTTGTTGCACAAAAATAGATACTATGGGGAAGAACATACTATGGTTGTCAATAGCTGCTTAGTTGCCAACATTCTTCAAAAACTCATAGGTTTGGAGCCATAAGAGTGATTAAATGAAACCAAATTTTCATTTTGGGGCGAACTGTCCCTTTAAAACAGCCTTATTGTGTGTCAGAACCAACAAGAAAACATTATTTCCCATTCCAAACGACCTCAGCTGCTAACTTGGTCACCCTTGAAAGGCCAGACCTGTCCTCGCCACTGACATTTACTCTGCCTGACGTAGCTGGTGTGTGTGTGGGTGTGTTTAAGTCCTGTGCTCCGCCATCTCCTTGACCTCCAGGGTCAGTGTGACGCCATGGCGATGCAAAAATACCCGTCTTCCCGCTTACAGTGTTTGCTTGACTCCCTTGACATTACGGCCCACTCTTCACCTGTCCTCCTCCTGTCCATCCTAGACGACTTGGTAAATATCACGCTGTTACCTTGGCAACATCCATCCAACATTCCGCTTGCATTCAGCATTCCGCTTGCATCCCAAAGCAAACAGCATGCACAGGAGTCATGAAAGACGATAGACAAAACATCTCAATAAACCCAGCAATATTGCAGTTTTATGTGATGAAATATAATAGTCTGTCTGTCAAGATTCACAATGAATCACCTCATTTCAAGCAGAGCGTTTTCTAGCCATTATTTTGTGCAACATAAAAGTACTCGTACTCCGTACTCACATTATTTATAAACTGCCTTATACATCTAAGTTTGTTACACATTGCATGCCGAGTCATCTTGAATGATTCATTAAAATAATAAGGTTCATAAGAGTCATTTGTTGGCAATCAGACTTCACTGGTTGTACTGCATGTCTGTTTTCTCAATAAAAAGACATGTTTTCTTTGCAATTATTTTATGCAACAAAATAGTACTCACACACTCATTTATGCACATAAACCGCCTGATACTACATCTGCAAATGCATCTAACTTTTTAGAACTTCACATGTTGAGTCATCTTGAATGATTCATTAAAAGAATTGGTTCATAGGAGTCAGTCCATGTGAATCAGACTTTACTGGTCATGCTGTATGTTTGATATTATTTAAGTTTTTAATAGAAATTAGTTTATAGCCATTATTTATTGATACATAATAATACTTATATACTCATATGCATGTCTGTTAAACGTTTAAATGTTAAAATGTTGTCTTGCATGATTAAAAGAAATTGTTCAAAGTCATTTGTTGTGAATCAGACTATACTGTTTGTGCTACAGTATGTTGGCTATTTTCTAAAGAGACTGGTCTTCCAGCCCTTTTTTTGTGGTACATAATAGTACTCATACTCGGTACTCAAAGTAATCATGCTCAAGTGCATATGTATATGCATAAACCATAAGAGTAATTGTTTTGTAAATCAGACTACACTGGTTATGCTGTTTTTGTTCTAGTATGTTTTTAATAGAGAAATATGAAAGCCATTTTTTCATCTCATCGCATTCAATTCATACGGCAAACTCATTCATGTGTAAAATATTTATTCTTTGCTATAGATTCAAAGTTCTGAATAGATGAAGTTAAAAATAGTTCAGCTTTTAATAACCTGTCTCATTCTGTTGAATGCAAGAACTCATCCTGCATCCTGTGAATCAAAGGAATGATGCGTGAAATATTACTTGGGTTGTGCAGATGTTGTCTGGTAGCCTTCCACGAGCATCCAGTCAGTTAACTTATGAAATATTCGCCAGATTGTTTAATTCACCAGCTGATTAGCGCACAACGTATGCCAGTCAGGCAACACGTTATGTAACATCAAGTAGAGTGAGTAATATTCATTACTTGATATAATACACTTTAGTAGGACTTGCAGCATGGATCTCTAATAAAGCACCTGAAGTAGTTTGCATTTGAGTCATTTTTAATCGCATCTGCAGCCATTTTAATTGCAGTCTTGAAGCCCCCATGTTGTGTTCACAGAATAAGTGAAGTGTTGCATCATGTGAGTGTTTCGCATGCATACGGGCTGCTGGCGAGCTTTAGTTACAGCATCTGAACACAGCTGTGTGCTCAGAGAAACAGGAACTGGGAACAAATGACCTCCATCACACACGTCATTCCCACACGCCCTTCGGGAGTATTCAACGTGTGCCATTATTTACTTCTGTCCTGCCTGTCCCTCCACTTTGCTACAAGAACATACTTGCTTCAGTTCAACACAGGCCTAAAAGTATCAAAACTCACTGCCATGATGCTCCAGTGTTGCCACATTTGTGTTTGACTGTTATGAACTTCAAAGAGACTTCCAGTGAGAAATATGACCCAAATCGCCCCAAATCATTTTTGGGCTTGAGAGTGCAACCAGATACGCCCATCTGTGTGGACGCCACGTGCTCAGATCAATTCCGGTCAAGCACTTCTAATACCATCTGTTTTTCAAAGTTCTGCCAGTCTGCAAAGCCTTCGTCCCAACGGAGCTAAAGCTGCAGATTGATTTCCACAATGAAGATTATATCCTTCAATGTTGACGTGAAATCGATAAATCACCCTATTTATGTTCTTAATTTGTGGTCCTGATCTTATTATGAATGATGTATGGTGCACATTATTCCAGATAAATAAACATTTGTCATCTCAATTTCTTTCAAATGTAATAATGTGCAGGTTTGCACAATTCAATCAATTGACTTCGGATGCAATCAAGTCCTTAATAATTTACAAGTGTTAATATAATAACATTATATTGTGCATAAAGTAAATTTATCCCGTTTAAGCATGTTTGAACATATCTGAAGTATCTAAAGTATTGATGATTAGTGCTTTTATTTTAGCAGTGTGTTCTGTTGCATTCATACCTCCATGGGGCAGCAGTCATGCATTTCCTCTGAAATACACTGAAGAGCCCATTTGTTGCCATCTGCCATCTCTAAATATTACTGTACTGCAGGCCCGGCTGCAGGATGAAATGACTGAGGGGGCATGTGAAATTGTTAAGGGGGCTTAACTTTATTACACCATCAAAATGCTTTGATGGCTGTCATGTTCATCGGCTGTACTCTCAATCACACTTTCAGTGTCCTTTTTGTGGTCTGAAATACGCTGCATATACTTTCTTATGTCCATTTTTTAATATTAATGATAATTCACATTTTAGCTGAAACTTAATTGCTGATTTTTTTTTTTTTTTTTTTTTTTTTTGAATTGCTGATAATATCACACGTTCATATATTTGCTCGATGGACACCGAATGGCGCAGGGTTGGATAAAACCACGCCCCTTGCTTTAAATTTAAACAACTGTATTTTCCATGTGACTTAATACCCACATCAGGAAATCACACAGTAGACAAAAGATAAGCCAGCGTCATTTATTATGAATAATTAACCCTTTCACACTTAAGTTTAAAATATTCTAACTGACTCCCGAGAGTAAAATTTTTCAAGGCGACAGTTATTTTAGAACGTTCCCCCTTAATGTTTCCATGGCAACGCGTCATATTTGTCAAGTGAAAGACCGCAGTCACAATAATAACACTGTATAACAGATGTAGGCTATCCTTCATTTCGTTTTTCCTTTTTTATTCGAAATATTCACAAACTTACTTACCATGTCATCAACTATCCTATATTCCGATTCTCAAATATGTGTTAGTGAGTGTGTTTGGTCGTTTAAAAATCTTTATAACAATAGAGTAAACTTTATAGTTAGCATTCTTCCAATGTGTTTATCTGATATGAAAAACACACGTAGTCAAATTATATTTGAATATATTGTTTTTGCTGCTTTCACAGACTCCAAATGTAGCCTATTGTTTTACCAGTGCTTATGTGTAGCCTATTTAAATGTATGAAATCTAAAATAAACATTATGAGGTTGAAAACATTGCATAGTTGTGATATGACAGCGCTGAGCTCGTCCGTCTCTGGCTCAGCGCCAACCAACACGACACTAGCACTTGCTTCCACAGACATCAGTGTGTATTTTACAAACTCCAAATGTAGGCTGTTGTTTTACCAGTGCTTATGTGTAGCCTATTTAAATGTCTGAAATCTAAAATAAACATTATGAGGTTGAAAACACTGCATAGTTGTGATATATGACAGCGTTGAGCTCGTCCGTATCTGGCTCAGCGCCAACCAACGCGAAAGACGTTTGAATCTGGCAGTAATGTCAGGAGTCGCAACACTGAACATTTTAAATCCCATGGGGATAAGGTTAAATTATTATTTAACTCAAAAGGTTGACCATTTATTTTTAACCATGAATACAAAAATGAAACAGAGGGGGCACAAGTCAGATCTGAGGGGGCATTGCCCCCTTTTGCCCCCTCGTGGCGCCGGGCCTGCTGTACTGGCTTTTCACTTTCATCTGTTTCAACAAATAGTCATGAGTGCCAGCCAGAGTAAAGCATAGATGATGGATAGAGCCCTGAAAGTGGATCTAAATGTGTGTTTTGATGGGAAGCAGATGGTGTGGAGGGATGGGAGATGGATTGAGATATCATGGGCTCCAGTCTCCACAGCTCAGCCTCAGAAGTGGACGAGACGCTTTAGGATTCATCCATGAACAGCGGATGTAAACGAGACTGAAGAGGCAAAGCTGATTAGCACGTGTATCTTGTTTTTGCAGCAGAGGCTCAGTGTTTGTAAGAGGGTCTGTTAAGGTATTTTTTTATTTTTTTAACATGCACTTCGTTTGTTTTACAGAGGAACATAAAGCACATTTCTGTGCTTTAGCTTTGCACCTAGATTCTGTATTTTTTTTACATTTAGCTTTCAGTTTGCAGCAAATAAACTGTTCAAGGATAACTTCTAAAGATGTGGATTGTGTAATCCAACAAACATGTCAACTTTGAGCTATTATGTGTCTTTAATAGAATTATTATAGTTGGCTTAAGATAAAAATAAAACAATAAAAAATATTTTCATCACTAAAAAAACTTTATTTATTTAAAAGAATTTTTTTTTGTGTGTTTCACCTAGTTGCCAATGCAACATTTCTCATTCTCATTTAGATGAGTTAAGAAATGAAAAAAAAACAATACAAATGTACAAAAATGTAAGTCAAAATAAAAACAGAAAATACAATAATGAAAACTGATTAACTGAAAGGGAAAACTAAACCGTTTAGATATTAAAAACAATAATGACTAAAAAATGATAAAATTATTAGTGAAAATTGAAAAACAAATCTAAAAAATGAATTAAAATTTAAATAAAATTAAAAGTAATAAACTATATAGAGATAAAAAACAAATCACAAAATACTTTATCTAAATGAAAACAGAAAAATTCAACTATATTCATTCTCTCTCTCTCTCTCTCTCTCTCTCTCTCGCTCGCTCGCTCGCTCTATATATATATATATATATATATATATATATGTGTATATATATAATGTATGTGTGTGTTTAAACAAAAAAATCATAGAAATGAAAAACACACTACAAAATGTATATATATATTATCTATATAGACCTAAAAAAAAAAAGACTAATAAAAAAGTTACAAAAAAAACTAAAATTTACTAAAAGTTTTAACTAAAATTTACGTGAGTGACACTAACACAAGTCCTTTAAAATAACATGTTTGGTTTGCATGCCGTGTGTTGCATTAAAATGTGAAGGCTGATGGATTGCCTCTTCACAGTGAAATCAATTACTGTGATATTGTGTGTGTTTGATTAGCAGATGAGTATTTAATGCTTCATGCAGTAACGTTACCAGCTGAATCCAGTATGATATAATGGGCTGATCCAGTTATTCCCAAAGCTGCTGTCATTTGGTTCTGCTTATTAATCCATTGTAAATGTCAGTTAACCTGTTGAGCCAACAACTACTGTCTGCTTTGAGCAATGCAAATCAAATTTTACATTTTTCTTTTTAAATATGCATGCATGAGTCACTTTTGTCAACTTTTGGCTGTTTGCAAATGTATTCGTTTAAGTTAGAAGAGGTTCAGTCATGTATTTTTTTTTTCTCTCTGTTGAACAACCTGCCATAAATCAGGACTTCATTATGCTTCCAGAAGGCAGCTGTTGTCATGCTCAGAATCCATCCGGCCGATTTGTTTCCGCGTGACGGTAATGCGTCATGGCTGTAATCATTTTCTGAGATGCAGGACACGCCCCTCAAAACAGAAGTTATTTTTTTTTTGGTCATGGAATGAAAATTTGTTTTTGTTTTTTGTTTTGTTTTTTTAACATTTTTTCAAAAAGACCATTCTTTTTTGTCGTTATCTTTATAGCTGTGATGCTGACTTTACTGAAAACTTCGTTATATTTATTGTATATTATATAACTGTTGTAATAATGACACAACCAGAAGTCTTTGTTAATGAAGTTGGTCGAGCGTCATGCTATGTGCATTAGCTTGGCATTTTATCTTTCTTTCCCTTGTGCCACAGTCTGATATGACATACTTGTGCACTGTAAGCACGATGCCCTCTTGAACGTCCCCTCTTACGGCCATTACCGCAGGAGAATAATAAGCTGTATTTTTCACCACATTTGTGCATGCAGAAGTCACATCAGACATTCAGCGACTAACAAGCCACTCCATCAGCTCCTCCTGGAGACACACACTTGTGCTTTCAATTGAGATGTTATGACAGTCCTGCAAGTCGTCGTTCTCTAATCAGCATGTGGGCGATCGTGGAAGAACCATTGGATGGGTTTTTTTGAGAGCGATGCGCCTTTATCCAATCAGAACCAGCGCTTGGGTTGAATGGATTCTGAAGCTCTCGGTGGGAGCCGCTCTTTCGGCCCATCTGCCTTCAAATGAGCCTCTTGTTTTTGCTCTTGCACGGTCTTCCTGTCATGCTTTTTAGGACAAAAGAGCCAAAATGCAGCCCTGCCATTACTGACACCACAACAGCCATCTGCAGCGGTTACTGTTAGCAACACCAATGCCGTGAGCGAATCTGTGTGTTTTTGTGCTTGCAGTGGAGGAACCACTAGACAGCTTTATCAAGTGGATTCTGACTGTGCTGGTGATGTAATGTACTGGAGATTTCAGGAGCAGGTGCAATCAACACATTATGAGGCACATTAGATTACATACAGTACTGACCTACACCAAAATAAGTATTGCACTGGAGTTTTACTGTGTAACTGATGTATACATCAAACACTAATCATTAAATCCTGCAGTGATGCACGGTTAACATTATTTACCCCGAATCAGAGTATGTTTGCTATAACAAAACAATGCATCTTGTGTCATTTACATGAGAAAAATCATGCATACAAACACACAAATGTCTTCCTTCAGTATGATGTGCAAAAGACTGGTTTGAATGCATTATATCACAATGCTGGAAGATATTCGGATGAAATATACTACTATTAAAAGTTTTAAGGGTTATTAAGATTAAGATTATTGCTTTTATTCAGCAAGAAGTGAACAAAAGTGGCTGTAAAGACATGTATAATCTTATAAAAAAGAAAAAAATGCATATACACATATATAAATGCTGTTCTTTTGAACATTATATTCATTAAAATCCTGGAAAAAATAGTATCGTGTCAAGGTTTCTACAAAAATATTAAGAAGCACAACTGTTATTATCGATGATCATAAAAAAATTTAATGTTTACAGTGTTTGTTTGTTCAATAGACTGTCTTCACTTTCATGTATAATTTATACATGAAATTATTATAATGCTAACATCAGAGTGTGAGTGCTATCTGATGCTACTCAATCACGTGCTGTAAGGCGATGAATATTTCGTGACGATTCTTTCCAGAAGTTGCATTGAAAGGCTTTCACTGACTAGTTTATTAGATCTGCTAGTTAATGTTTTGATGTGGAAGTAAATGAAACTGAAGTATGAGTACTAAGTGAATTGACTTTGTTTCATTTGGACAATTATTATAATTTGCATATGGGAAATATTGACTGGCTGACTATTTAATAGGTATAAATGGGTAATAGCACGGCTGGTACATGTCCTAATAAGTGCTAGTGTTTTTTGTGTCACGTGCCAGTCTGTGCTATGACCTCTCATAGACTCCCAAATTGGCTTTGCTTAACCCGCTTATGAATTTTACAATCACTTATTCTGGAAGCAATCTTTTTGAAAGAATTGCTCTCTGATTAAGGAACAAATGAGGGGATTTGCACTTTATTTCCATTTGCACAGTTGAAACGCCTTCAGTAAATTCTCCATGGGCGGCTTATATTGGCCCTTTTTCTTAATAAGATAAGCCTGTCCAGGATTTGGTGCTTTTTAGAAACAAAATTTCCCCTAAACTACACCCAAGCGTGTGTTGTTTTTTAGATGTGAATGCCATAAACGTTTATTCTCCGCTGGTTGTTCTTCGGAGACTTTTAAAATTGAGATTTTATCAACACATTGACATTTGCAGTGGGCCCGGTATCTCTTTCAAACAGTACGCTGTTATGAACGCTTCACAATGAACGAGTACATCCTCAATTTCAGATGACATGTGACATATTTATTCATAATTAGACATTTACTAATTACGAGTTGGGCTTCCAGATCGGATGATAGCAGAGAGAGGTTCATTCAGTCAGAGATGATTCATATGATTCATCTAAAATGAAATGCATCATTAGCTGTAGGACTGGCAGCAATGGCTCATCTCATTCATGCATTTATAAATGTCTTTCTAAATAGTGTTTGAGTTTTTAAGAAGATACTTCATCCCAAAATTGCTCACCTTCATGTTGTTGCAAGCCTGTTTGAGTTTCTTTCTTCTGTTCAACACAAAAGAAGATATTTTTGGAGGAATTAAATTTTATTATTATTATTATACTTCAGTCATGTGGTTGATTGGATAATGATAACCAGTGGCCAAATAGCTTTTTAGACATTTTTTTGCATTCACATCTGGCTCCATTCTAATATTAAATTCCCACTTTTCATAATTCAGTCAATTCCAATGAAAAATACCTTGTTTCACTCTGTTACACCATTTTACAGATTTCAAATTGGTTGTGAAGACCAGTTTCTTTTTGACTATCATTTGTTGGTGCAGCAAAGCATTGAATAACTCGCTTTTGACATTGAAAATTATTGTGTATTTATTGTCGTCAATACCTATTTTTTGAGTATAATCATAATTTCCCATGTTTTCAATCTGGGAAAAACAGAAAAATAGTTTTAGCCATTCTTTGGCATTCAAATCTGGCTTAATACCAGACATGGGGACTTGTGACTTGGTGACTTGGACTCGAGTCGACTCGAGTCGCTATTTTTAGGACTTGAGACTTGACTCGGACTTGGAAGTTAAAGACTCGGGACTTGACTTGACTTGAGACACGATGACTTGAATGACTTGAGTGTTAATCACATCATGTTTTCATTTTGAATATAAAATATATAAATTATTTTTAAAAATAAAGTTGATTACTCAGCTGGAGCGCAGGCTGAGAATAGCGTTGTGACTGGATCAGGACACTATCATCAGTCATGCCCTCTCTACCTTACACACACCACGCCCACTTAAATCAGATATCACATCACATCAACATGTCAGCCTGAGAGGTACCGAGGGTCATCGCTTTTGTCTTCAATAGTTCGCGCCTAAAAACGCGTGGAAAACGCTAGTCTCGCCGCTTTCTACTTCTTTCCAAAGCGCTCGGGCAGAAGTGCTCCTGGGGCATCTGTCGTTGCTAAGCATCCATGACACACTCTCTCTCAATGAAAACGCGGAAATTTCAGCAAAGGATAAATGGATTTGCAGCACTAAAAATCGCTCGCAGTAGCTCTGCTACTAAATTCATTTCAAAATGGCAATCCATATACAGCTATGAACAGCTGTTCCTTCATCTTAGCTGAGCTTTCAACGTTGATACGAGAAAGGATGAAGCTGATTGGTTAGTTATTGTCACATGACCTGCGGTGCGCTTGCGGCATTCTGAAAAGTTTAGATGTTGAGCGCGTTGCTTCCATTATGAGCGCGCATACCGCGCGCCTACATTGGAAATAACGAACTTGCGCGCACAGAAGACGTGATGTGAACGGCCCCTAATGATCCGCTAGCAGGCCGTCAAAAAAACGCATTCCAGGGGCGGCGCTAGGGTTGGGCTAAGGGGGCATAAGCCCCGAATATTTTGTTACCTTGTCTTTCTCATAGAGCAAAACAATTAATCAGAAAAACAAATGTAGCTGCCGCGATTACCCCATCATGACAAGTGCATATTACATACACATATATATATATATATATATATATATATATATATATATATATATATATATATATACACACAGTACAGAATATAAATATGACGTATTTTCAGTTGTTTCATACTTTTTTGTTATGTACAGTACAGACCAAAAGTTTGGACACACCTTCTCATTCAAAGAGTTTTCTTTATTTTCATGACTATTGACTATTGTAGAGTCACACTGAAGGCATCAAGGGATATTTGACCAAGAAGGAGAGTGATGGGGTGCTGCGCCAGATGACCTGGCCTCCACAGTCACCGGACCTGAACCCAATCGAGATGGTTTAGGGGTGAGCTGAACCGCAGACAGAAGGCAAAAGATCCAACAAGTGCTAAGCATCTTTCAGGGAACTCCTTCAAGACTGTTGGAAGACCATTTCAGGTGACTACCTCTTGAAGCTCATCAAGAGAATGCCAAGAGTGTGCAAAGCAGTAATCAAAGCAAAAGGTGGCTACTTTGAAGAACCAAGAATATTACATATTTTCGGTTGTTTCACACTTTGTTATGTATATAATTCCACATGTGTTAATTCATAGTTTTGATGCCTTCAGTGTGAATCTACAATTTTCATAGTCATGAAAATAAAGAAAACTCTTTGAATGAGAAGGTGTGTACAAACTTTTGGTCTGTACTGTACATAACAAAAAAGTATGAAACAACTGAAAATATGTCATATTTATATTCTATACTCTGAGAGAGAGAGTGTGTGAGAGAGAGAGAGAGAGAGAGAGAGAGAGAGAGGAGAAATGTAACAGTTTAATGTTGTATGTAAACTGTGTTTGAGAGAGAGAGAGAGAGAGAGAAGTGTTCAGAGAGGAGTCTGTTGGATGTTTAGTTTTATGGACTCAATGTTGAAAATGTAAAACATTTCAAACACTGTTGGCAGAAGTGAAAAATAAATAATTTTAGGAAGTTACAATTTTGTTTGATTCCATGATGTATTTTACTGAACATGAGTATTTACAATGCAAATCCAAATTATTTTAATTTACTGACAGTTACTTATATCTTGTTTTTTAACTTTATTAAGATCAGATTCTGCAGGTAAAATAACAATATTAAGGTGACTTGACTTGGACTTGACTTGACATAGCTTGTGACTTGACTTGACTTGACTTGCCCAAGAAAAAAATACTTGGGACTTACTTGAGACTTGAAGGTTAAGACTTGAGACTTACTTGAGACTTGCACATGTGTGACTTGGTCCCATCTCTGCTTAATACTAATATGAAATACCTACTTTTCAAAATTAAATTCCATTTTTCTTGTTGAATATCTTGTTTCACTCTGTTACACCATTTTACAGAAGTCAAATTGCTTCATGACATCCATGAAACATTCCAACTCTTTACGTTGAAAATGATTTCAGATATCTCTAGAAATGGCCTTTTTACATTTATACCACATTTATTTTGTATCAACATTTCCCATAGTGCCAACCTTGATTTTGACTTTGAAAATGATTATCGGCCAAAAAGAAAAACCTATCAGCCGATGCTAATAATTTAAAATGCTGATAATATTGGCCTTACCATTAATAATCAGCATTTCTCTTGTGTTTTGATTTTAAAAATCACCACAGCATACCTGTTAGATCACCAAAAACTCTCTTCCAGCTCAATCTTTCTGTCATGAGTAGTGTTGTCAAAAAACCCGGTACTTCGGTAACAAGTTGGTACTAAAAAAATTAAAATGTCATGGTACCAGGTTTCTTTAACCTGTTAGCTCATGATAGCTTTCATGATATCTTCAGATTTGGAATAGAAACTCATGAGACGTGACTTTCAACCCATTACTTATCTAGATTGCTCCAGGACTGATTTTATGTATTTTATATAAAAAATAAAAAAAAATCAGTGTGGTAAAAAATGTTTCAAGGCACTTCAGTGTCTATAACTTTTAATATTTTTGAGCATTATTAAATCTGGTTAATGAAAAGTAAAGCCCAAAGGGTCTTCTTTCCAAATAAACCAAAATTATTTGTGTAACACACTGAAGTAAGGAACTGTTACAATTTTAAGTAAGGTAGTGCACTTTCAGCTGTGAGTCCCATAATGGATGGTGCTAGCTAACAGGTTTTAAGGACCCGGTCAACCCGGTTCTTGATGCATACAGCGTTATGATTTCCATGAAGCAGAAAACGCGGACGAAATCTCAAAATCCAGTCATGAAAATGAAACGTACATTTTAAAATGGACAGTCACAGAATTTGTCAAAGTTAGCATAAATTAATCAAATCAAATCTCCATATGGAGCAGTATCTGTAAATGTTAAGCCACACAAGTGGGTTGAAATATGAATCCTGCATGTTCTGTGCATATCTGTGTGAATGAATTAATGGTTTGTTTACTACATTGACTGAAGCGCGTGACGCTTGCAGTAATTTCAGCATCTGCCGTCTCAGTGAGGACGTAAATACAGTCACTTCACAAGCATTTTACTGTTTAGTTTGAGTAAAACCAGTGTCAGTTTAAAAGTCTTCACGTCCACCCATCTGTTGAAAACATTTAAGAAATAAATCACAAAATATTTCTTCCATGTTTAAATTTTAATACCAAATCCCCTTTATTTACCGAATTTTTTTTAAATTTCATTAAGACAAATAACATTATTATATTATTATTATTATTTTTTTTTTTTTTTTTTTTTTAATTATATTACTTGTAGAAAAAACTTTAAACACAATTTTAAATAAGTATAAAGAATGGCATTGGTTTTATTTGTAGTGATAAGTGTTTTTTTTTTAAAATTAGCATATTTTTGTGTTTTGCTTTGGTACCGAAATTGGTACCGAGAACCGTGGATTTTCGAATACTGACATTATGGTATCGTGACAACACTAGTCATGAGCGTGTGTGCATGTCAAGGAAATAAATGTTCTTCTGGAAAGCTCTGCTTTGAGAGGGTAACGGGAGGGTGCGAGGGCATGCTGGCCTTTCAGAAAGGTCAGCCGCGGGCCGCAGAGAGCATGTGTGAATGGCAGACGGCCCGCCGGGAGCAAACGCTTCATTGTTCATTTTCTCCCTGAGCTTTTAAATGCCCACAGGAACGCAGAGCATTGTTTATTTCCACAAGAACCTTTTAGTGAATGTGAAGCTAAATTTAGCCACTGGTTCACGTCAATTATTGCCACCTTTTATTCAGTGTTCTGGGACTGTATGGACATTTAATCATCATAATGGCTGGACAGACAACATCTCATGCATTTTTTTCTTGTTAATAGTTGCGTTCAGAAAGCAATACTAGCACACACTACATACTGCATTGTTTACTGTATTCTTTATAATATAGTACACTGTATAAACATTTTTGACTCAGTTTGCGTCTTTAAATAAAAAGAAATATATAAATGTGTTGCTGGTATACTTTTTAAATTCATGCAAACTAAATTAAGACTGTTTTTGCTGTACAAGTGTAGAGTATGCGCTTTACCAAGCAAATATGTGTTTTTATGTACTGAAGTAGCAGCTTTATGTAGTTTACAAACCCGTCTGTGCGAATGTGTTCCCTGATGTCAAGAAAATGAATCTGCGTCGTGTTTAACGCCTTAAAAAAAGCCTTTCAGAGCGATGTCATGCTGAGGAGATTCGTGAAGACGTGTGCTTCCTTGACAACTCCTCAATCATCTCTGGTTAATGTCCTTGAGTGGTTTTAAGGTTTAGGGCATCTCGCAGCAGCTGGACATGTCCACCTGTTCTCCGGCACATCTGCGCTCACTGCAGGCTTGGCAGAGGTAGAGAACAGACACAGCCCTTCGGTGACCGAAACAAGTCAAGTGTGTCTTCCTCACCCAAACGCAGCTCTGAGTGACACAGAGAGACTATTTTATGCAGTCATTTATGTATGCGTGAAGCCGTCCCACAGCGGTCTATACGTGACACAGTGTATCATGTATCCTCCTGATACAGTGTGGAGGAGGGTTAACTACGGCTTGCTGTTCATATTTATAATTATTATACTTTTTTTTTCTGTGAGGATTGTATGGACGCCTCTTTCTGCCATCAAAAAAAAATAATAGGAAGATAAATGCAACTTTTTATCTTGCAATGCAGACTTTTTTCTAGCATTGCTAGTTTATACGCCATCTTGTAATACTGACTTTTATCTCTTAAAGGTTTAGTTCACACAAAAATGAACTGTTTTATTCACCCCCGAGGTGTCCTAGGTGTATATGACTTTCCTCTTTCGGACGAATCCAGTCACAGTTCTATAAAAAATTGGGAGTTGCAGTGCATCAGTCCAAAAGAAGTTAAATAAAAAGCGCCCATCCATAAAAAGAAAGAAGAACGTCATATACAACTAGGATGCCTCTAGGGTGAGTAAAACTCAGCCTAATTTTCATTTTTCGATAAACTAACCCTGTTTTTTTTGCAGTTCTGACTTCTTATTGTGAGTTTATTTCTTGCACAACTGACTCGTTTTTTCTTGCAGTTGCAAGTTAAAATTTTGCATTTCAGTTTTTTTTTCTCACAATTCTGAGTTTTTTCTGACTTCTTGCGATTGCGAGTTTATATCTTTTAAATTCTAGCTTTTTTTCCTCAGAATTGAGATATAAACTTGCAATTGTGAGTTATAAAGTCCATTTCTGAGGGGGAAAATGACTGTTTTCTTAGAATTGCAAGTTTATATCACTCGGTTCTGAGAAAAAAAAAAAGTCTGAGTTGTAAGATAAAATGTCACATTTACCTTTATTTTTTTACTTAGTGGCAGAAAAGCTTCCATAAGTTTGAGAGCATCAGGACAGATACATTTTACAATTGCCTCTAATTTAAACCTTAATCCAAGTTTATTGAAAGTTTTGGTTCGGTTCCACACATCAGTTCTTCTGAACAGTTTTAAGCTAGTCACTTTGGTTATTGAAGCAGTTATTGAAATAAGATGCGGCAGCAGAGGCAGAAGCCCACGCAGGCACACCGAGCGACCGGACAGATGATGGATTGACAAGCAGGTTTGTAAAGTGATTAGCATCCTTCCAGAGTGAGTGTTGCCTTGGCAACAGTAAATTAACCATAAAACAGTGCGGAAACCATGAGCCCAGTCGTCCCAAACGGTTTCAGCATCCAAATTTTTGTCATCAATCAGTAGAGCCAATCGTATTGCTCTCAGCAGGTTTCAAATGAACAGACTTTGAGATGAGAAGCACAAAAGGACACTTTTTGCTAGAGCAGTAATCAGGCCATAAAAGTTAGGCCCGACAGGTTTCCACCCGAAAGTACATTTTGATTGACAGCTTTGTAAAAGCCCGAACATGTTTACAGCCCGACATTATTCAAATATACGCACACACACAGCTCTTTTTCCTTGTGTCAAGGATGAGTCATTTATACACGTTTTAACATAATTTATTCATAACTAACGTAGACTAGGCCACTTGGAAGTTGGAATAAAGAAAGAAAATAAGTCCTCTGTAACATCGTAACATCTCAGCATTCTAGACATACGCTCATTTAACCTATAAATAGACCAACGCACCAATAAAAACCAATTTTTTAAAACAAATTAAGATACATTTTTAATTTAAGAAATTTATCTTATTATCTAATTTAAGGTATTTGGCAATAACGAAATTAAGATAAAGGCTCCGCCGGATTTGCTTCGCCACTAGCAGCTGACATTTAATAAAAGAATAATGACAACATTCGCGTAAATACTCTGTCCACATTATGCATTTACTCAATGAATATTTAGTTATCATTTAAAAAAACCTTTACTTTAATGATTGAATCCACTGTAGATGTCTTCAGCGCGCTCCTGCGCTCACTGATGGTGTGTCATTATTCTCATTATAAACAGTCAAAACTTTTCCAAACCTCAGACTTTGCTTTAGTTGCTGGTGCTACCAAAACGTAATCGTCAGAGGCAAGCCTCCGTTTCAACTACTCAGAATACATTTTCGCATCTTTCTTGCGCTAATCGAAACACATCACATGACCGCTTGTTTACCAAACCGGAGCGCAAGCCTGAGCCCGACCCGAGCCCGCGTAAGATTATATAAATTAAATAAAGCAAAGATCTTCAGCTCTACTTTTTGCATCTTTATTGCAAGCAATCTTGCGGTTCATAAAGAACCTTTTCACTTTTCCATGAATGCATCTGTTAGTGTCTTGTTTGGCCTAATCTAATCTAAAAGTGCTCTTTTCCTTGTTTTAACTTTTAAACCGAGCCAAAAAAGCCATAGGCCTGTGTGTTGTCTCTGAAACACAGTAGACTTTAATGAACCTATATGCATTTATGGTGTAATTACTACATTTTAGTATCAATCCATGTACATTTTTACCCACGAACAATGCGCTGTCACTTTAATTCAGTGCGTGCAGCACGACAAATGTAGACTCAGTGTTAAAATGAATGTTCACATAAGTGCCGTGAATCAGGCAGTTCATAATGGTTTAACGTGTTTAGACAGCCTAAAGTCATTATGGCCTGAGGTGATATTCATGCATGAATTAAACTGTTTATATATATATATATGAATGTTCATGCTCCGTTTTTAAATGGAAATCTTCTAGCTTTATGAGCAGTTGATTTATTCTAATGGACGGAGTGTTATGTTAGTAAGTACCATCATTCGGTTATGTTTATTAAATTAATGCAGTATGTTTCAGCGTTGCAATCACGACTTAAGTAAAGATAAAGATATAGAAAACATTTGTTATACATATAGTATCATACTTTCATTTTTTTGCATTTATGCTGAATTTATTTGATTCTTGGAGATTAATGCATTAATGCATGTGTGAGTGTTTTGTGAAGTTCCCCTCAACCTTGATTCGTTGGCCTCAAAGCATGACCAGCACGCCTCAGTCGGTCCGCATGTCACCCAGCAGCCCTGTGACTCTCCATGCGAGAGAGAACCTCCTTTATCTGCTGTGAACGGCCTCCTCTGTCCTCTCACAGCTCTGTCTGTGTCGAATTGTGTTTATTGAGACGTCGGCGCCTCATGGCAGAGAGGAAGAGGGTGGAGAGGAGAGACTGAGAGAGTGGGCGTATGTCTGTCTGTATGCTCTTGTGATCGGGGCGTATGACTGCTGAAAGCAGCAGCACTGACTACATGCTTGGATCGGTGATAAACAGCAGGAGTAGAGAGAGAGAGAGAGAGAGAGAGAGAGACAGGATTGAGGCGATAGAGAGCCACCGGCGACTCCAGGAGAGACTGACAGACAGAGACAGATACAGTATGTTGAAGTTCTGCACCACCCCTCGCTCAAGGTGTGTAGCTGTGTGTGTGTGTGTGTGTGTGTGTTTGCTGCTGAGGAGATTTCTGGGTAGATGTCATCTGGTTTCATATGGATTACATTATATTAGACTCTGTCCTGTTGGGAAATCAGACTAAAAGCAGATTCAGATGGAGACGTCAACAGCTTGGTAGACCATATTGGTCAAACAAGTGTGTGTGTGTGTGTGTGTGTGTGTGTGTGTGTTTATAAATAATAACCAGTTTTTAATAAACCATTTTATTACATATATTTTTAAATATTTTATTTATTTTAAATAAACCATTATTGGGTTGGACATTCATTAATAATCATTATTAATTGACTATCATTATGATTTATTATCTTTACTTTCTATATTATTATAAATATGTATTTTATTTTTATGTAATTATAATTCATAATTATATAATTTTCTAATTTGCTTGCAATTTAATATGTGGAAAATATATATTTTTTTAATAATTTCTTTTTAAAATGTATTTTCTATTTCTTTTTTAAAATCAGATATTGATTCACCTATTCATTTATTTAAAAAAAAATTATAGTTCTGGGTGGAACAGAAATCATATCACAGTATATATATATATATATATGTGTGTGTGTGTGTGTGTGTGTGTGTGTGTGTGTATGTATGTATGTATGTGTATATATGTATGTATATGTATATGTAAAAACATTTTACAAAAATTATGAATCATTTTTATTTTAATTATTTATTTATTTTTTACTTCAGGCCAGAAACCAAAAGGTCTCAGTGCTGTTGTAATATAGCAGCCACTTACACACATGACAACACCTCAGTTCAGTTCTGCATGTTTAACACATGTTGTGACACTGCCAGGAAATAGCCTGCATGTGTCCACCAGTGTTGGCTGTGCAATGAAACACTGAATGTGATGCTATGGTTGTCTCCTCTCCATTGGATGATCATGTTCCATCATCGTGATCTTTCTCTGCAGGGCAGCACGTGAATCCCGCGGCTCGTTCAATCATTTCAATCATCAAACGGCTCTTTATCGAGTGTCAGAGTGTGAACAGCAGTCTCACATGTCTCTAATTCCCACAATTCCTGTGTCTTTTCTCTCCTGCAGTCACAATGAGAGAAAGGTGACCTGCAAGCATCCCGTCACAGGCGTTCCTTCGCAAGACAACTGCATCTTTGTCGTCAACGAACAGTGAGTCATTTCTTTCTCTCTCTTCAGTTTCCTGCAGCACTGAGTCAGAAACAGTGTGCTTTGTCTGAACTTCACACAGAAATCACATTCATGCTGTCTAATGTGTTTCTCTACCGCTGTAGCACTGAGAGACCGGACAGTGATGTTTTGGGGTGTATTAAATATTGGTTAATAGGGGGAAAAAAGAAACATAAAAAATTAGATAATTAGTCAAAAGATTGTTTTTCTGGGTTATTCGGCACAAAAAAGTCATTATTATTCCCATTTGTTGACTGATGGGTACATGAGGGAATCTCACAAAAATATGGTCAAAAAAAAAAAATATATATATATATATATATATATATATATATATATATATATTACTTTAAATTATTGTGAAAATTTATTTATTAGAATTATTAATATTTAAGTATTATTATAATTCATATTTATTTATTTAAAATTCTTTCTCTGTAATTTATTTTAATATCTAAAATATAATAATTATTTACAATATATTTTTGTTATTTTTTATATACCTGTTTTTAATGACATTATGAATAATTTCTCACTTATTTAATTTTTTTCTGAATTTTATAAATGTATAAATATTTACATGTGGGTGTTATCAATATACAATTTATAATTGTCCATCCTTTATTTATTTAATACGTTTATATATAATTAATAGTAATTTTAATTGATGTATTTTCTGTGTGTGTTTTGCAGATTTTGCACTGATGTACAAATGATCTCTTTGATTTTTGGATGCTTTGATTTGATTTTAAGATTTTAAAAATGTAGTTGCAGTATACATAAATATATAAATATGTATGTATAGAACATAAATAATTTACATTTATGCATCATGTAAATCTAGTTCTTCTGCAGCTCATATTAACCCCAGAATCACTATATCTTTCTATAAATATTTTCCTTTTTGAATGAGATTAATCCAAAAGCATTGCTATTCTCAGCCCGTCTGCTAATGGACAACGTGTTACTATTTGTGTGCGTGTTTGAAAAGAGTGAGCCACTAAATAGTCAACACACCCCCCGATTTTCACACAAAGCCACTAGCAATTACCAGGCCGGCGTTTAATAAAGAGCTGAGGAGATGATTACGTGAAGTCATGACTTTCTTCAGCTCTCCTCCTCTTCACAGCTCAACTCTCCTGTCTCCTGATAACTGCTCTCAAACCTCTGGAAGAGAATGAAGTCTCTAAACTTCATCTCGCTCTCTTTCTCTTTCCTTTTCTCCTGCGTCCTCAAGCAAAGTCAACCGCAATCTCTGCAGTCCCTGTTCGCAGATAAACTTCAGATGCTCTCGCTCTGAACAGAAGATGCAGAAAGAAACATTTGTGCAGCAGATTTTAGTCTTTGATGAAGACGTGCGGCATGAGGGTGTTTGCTCTCGTTTCTTTTCAAACCTGTTTGACTTTGTTTCTTCCGTCGAAAACAAAAGAAAATCTCCTGCTGCTTTTCCATAAAACAGACACTTTGAACCTCCAAAGATGCGGTAAAAATAAAAAATTTGCACCATATTCCAGGTAGTGGTGTAAACTATATATATATTTTTTTATATATATATATATATATAATTATATTTATGTTATAATATTTATATATATGTATAATATTTTTATATATATGTATAATTTTTTTATATATAATTACTATTAAATCATGTATAAAATATAATTGAATTTTAATAAATAAAAATGAATGTACAAAAAATCTAAATGCGCAAAATAAATTAACATTTATATTAAATTTCTACTCCAGAAATTTTCCAGATTATATATGTATGTTTGTGTATATGGGTCAAAGACGAAAAAGTGTTTAAGAATAAAAAAAGTGTAATACTGCTTTAAACTATTGTAGTCCCCCCCCCACCCCCCCCCCCCCGAAAAAATGCAAAAAGTTTTCTGTTTTATTTAATAGCAATTTTGTTTTTGTTTTTCAGAGCAAAAAATAAATATCTTACATTTTCCCCTGATTTACAGAAGACACCCAGAAAAATTTAATTCAGTGTAACAATCTTGTCAGGCATATTTACAACAAAAATCTATTTATGACACATTAAAAGACTAATTACTTTCACCCCAAATACTAAGGAGTTGTAATTTAACATTTTTAATATTTGCCACTATCCTAGGTTTTGCCCATTTGTCAGTAAGAATTTTGTACTAATTTAAAACACAGTAAAATTTAATATGCTCCATTATTCTTTTAGATATTTTAATAAGTGCACGTCAGAATAAGCATGTTGCTTGAATTTTTGCATATTGTTACACTGAATGACAATGTAACATTATTTCAACCAAGTTTTGACATTTTATCCTCCAAAAACTTATTTGAAACCTTAAAAGTAGACATTTTACTAACATTTAATGTGCTTTCAATCACTTTTGTACATTTTGTACATATATATATACTGTACAGTAAAATGTGACAAAAGACTAAAATTAAAAAGCTGTCTGAAGGGTTTATATATATATTCCTATTTTTGTCAAATAAGCTCCAAAAACTAAAAGTGACAAAAACACATGTAAAACAAAAGCAAAAATAAAAAACATAAAATAAAATACGATAAAAAAATTATTACAAAAAGCTTTCAATATAAGTTTGAATGTATATTCATATTATTATAAGCTGCATATTATTATACTGATTGCAGATCTTGGTTTGAACATTTAGTTTTCTGTTGAAGAACAAACGTCATGGAGGTTTGAAACAACACGAGAGAGAGCAAACAACATTCATTTTTGATTGAATGAGTTTTTCAGAGAGGACTGAACACGGCGAATAATGAGAGAAGTAAACTCATTTAGATTTGCTTTGCTGCTGATGGCAGGACCCTTGTTTCTACCCGTTTCAATTATCACCTCCATCTTGCTTTTCTGTGAAGTCGGTGTTAATGAGATTTGCACGTATCTTTACTCGACGGCGTGAGAAAGTCTCACTCTGAGGTGTGTGTTTGTGCACCGTGTGAGATCATCTGAAACGTCTGGGTTTTCCTTTAGCTCCAGATCTTTTCTCATCTTTTTGATTGGTTTGTTGCTGAGGTTTAGAGAGAAAACAGTTGCTAGCAAAAGAAATCAGGAGAAAGTGAGACATTGAGATGTTTAGGGTCCTTAGGGCATTTAATTAGACGTGAAATTGAAATTTTGGACATTCAGCTCCCTGTTGTCAAGTCATAGATTCGTGTTTTAGGCTGCATTGCATTTTAATGCCATTGTCTTAATCAGCCGGACAATAAACGTTTCCAGAGTATCGACCGTTTTTTTATTTTTATTATTTTTTTATCTAATGTAAATAACATTTTAATACTTTAAAATTTTCAGATTTTGTTCAAAATAAATTATTAAAAAGTGTGTGTGTGTGTGTGTGTATGTATATATGTGTATATGTATATATGTATATGTATATTATATTTAAAAAAGATTATAATTCACATTTTTATAATGGATTTTCGTGCTTTAAGACTGAAAGTCTGGATTTAGTGTTAAAACAATCAAATCTTAACATCAAATGCATATTAAAAATATTAAAAATAGATAGTTAACCGTAAAATTTGACACTTTTATTGGATTTGAGTTTCCCCACATTTCTTGTTTAAGTTTGCACAAAATCAGTTTTGAAATTTAAAAACGTCCAGAACTCCAAATTAAAAAATGTTTTTTTTTATTACAAATGTATTCACAATATTTTTTCTTTAGTTTCATATCATATTGTATTTTAAAAAAATCTAATAATTCACATTCTTATGTATTTTCATACTTTCTGAGATTAGTGTAATAATAAAATCTAAGCATTAAACATTTGAAAAGCAGTAAAAATTTATTCTTTATAGCAAAATGTGATGTTTTACAATTACTTTTACAAAATAAAGTGGAAAAAAAAATGTATAAGTTTTGAGTAGTTTTAAAATGACAGTGTTCCCACATTTCGTTTAATTTGCACAAAATCAGTTTTGAAGAATATATTTAAAAGCGTCATAATCTTTTTCTTTATTGTTATATCATTTTGTAAAAAAAAATGTGTAATCACATTTATATAATATGATTTCATAATGGCTTTTCATTATAGTTGAAAGTGTGGGTTTAGTGGTAAAACAATAACGTTTAAACATGACACGTATTTGAAAATATATATAGTCATAGTAAAATGTTACATTTTTAATTAGACTTTCATGTAACCAAAATATTTTTAGCTAATTGAATTTAAATATTTAAACACGTTGCACACTAGCTGTACTTTTATTTTATCTGATGTAAAAAAAAAATATTATTTACACACACACACACACACATATACATACACACACTGTATATATTAGACATTTTTACCGAAATGTCATTTCCGTGACATCTCAAATTACATAATATTTTCAGTAGCGTTCCATGCTGGAAATGTTATTTGAAACATTTTTAAACCAGGATTAGCTGATATGTTGATGTCCATTTGCACTTGTTTGCACACCTCCTGTAATTAAACACAGTCACGTCAGAAAGCTGATGTTGTAAAGAGCAAGTGAGTGATGTGGTGCTAACCGCCTGACTGTTGCCCTGTGGCACTAATGGAAGAGGCTAATGGGTTTAAATACTTGGCTCTCCTGATAGTGAGATTACAGAGGCTCGGTTCTGCTGCTCCTGATCTGTTTTTAACTTCTGATCGTGTGATTTCACACAGAGCTTGTTATGAGATCCAGATGCAGTCACTTTCGCTACACTGCGACACACGTCTGCAGCGTTCGGCCTGAAGTGCCCTCGTTTCTCATCATCATAGTGGAAGCTCATTAAATTACGCACTAATTTTTTCCACCCACCTCATATTTCCTCATTTTGTGGCGCTCTGTTGATGTATGAGGCCGTAATGGCGCTCGCTGGGCCGTACAAACTCTGACTAAAGCATCTGATGCCCTCTGTTACTGAAACCATTTTGAAAATAAACTCTTTTCAAACGATCCCTACTTTATTTAATTTTTGTAAACATTTTTTTTCTAAACTGTCCAGGTTACAAAATATTCAAACAAATGAAAAAAAAAACACTGAATTTGATTTAGTCGGTCGACTGATTTTTATTAAAATATTTGTTTAAACAGAGCATTATTTATTGTGTTGGCCAATATATACGTCACGGGAAGTCTGTTCATATATATATATGTGTGTGTGTGTGTGTGTGTGTGTGTATGGAACTTTTTTTAAATAAATTGCTAACATGTTATGCATATTAAATATAAATTAAATATGATTAATTTTACGCACTTTATGTATAATTTAAACAAAATTACACCATTGATTGGATATTACAAAATATTATTTGTAATTTTTGAAGATTTGATATAAATACTTTTCACACACAAAAATTAGAATTTTAAAATGTAAATTCTATTTTTATTTTTATTTTTAGTTTACATTTGAAATTAAGCTTTAATATTTTAAGATTGCAAGAGTAGGTTTAGGGGTAAAACAAGAAAATAAAAACATTAAAGTGAAGTTGAACAGAATAAAAAAATGACATTATAGTTAAACATGAAATTATTGGACAATTTTAATTGCTGTAGTTTTAAATTGTCTGCAAATAAAATTTCCCCACCTTATGTTTACTTTGCACAATATATATATATATATATATGTACAGATTAAATGTATATAGAAAATGTTCCCAGTTAGCATTTTATTTATCCTAAATACACTCATGATATTGAATAACATTTAAACTCAATTGTGTTCAATAAAATAAAAAACTAAAATTACAACTTGATTGAAAATTAAAGAATAAAGAAAAGTCTATTAGCATTATGACTGCAGTACATCACGGCTAGTTTAGGTGAAGGTTGTTGTGCGACAGATTGAGTCGCCTTCAGCAACGTCACAACCTGCTGAGATGAATCAGGCCCGTGAGGCGACGGCGGATTTTAGGGGAAACTTTGGTGCGAAAACCACAGGTGTCAGTGTAATTAAACAGAAAATAATGTGAGCCGTATGTCTATCAGTTTCATTATGGATCCAGTGTCTTGAGGCTAATAATTTTGCTCCATAATAATTTCTTCCACACCACCTTCATTCCTTTCTCGTATTTGTTCTCAAATGTTTCCTTGCTGGAAAACTCAAGTCATATCATCTCAAGTTGGAAATCTAGCTTAACCAACCAGGTCAACCTTTATCCCACCAGCATGATTAGCATGACCCTAAACCTAACCCTATTAGAAACCATATAAAACCAGCATTTAGAGTCCGAAACCGATTTTAGCTGGATTTTCCAGCAGAGTTGGCATTATATTTTCTTCATTGAACGGTTTCACTTAATGATCTCCTAGAAACCATTTAAACCAACGGCTACAATCAGAAACCGGTTTTAGCTGGATTTCTCATAAGGGATGCCATGAATCTTCTTCATTTCATGGTTTCAACCATATAAAACCAAGAGTTGCCAATTAAAAGAGTCGCCATTAAACTTCTTCATTTGATTATTTCAGCCAATGACCCCCTTGTTGTAGAAACCATATAAAACCAGTGTCTACTGTGAGAAGCTAGATTTAGCTGGAGTTTCAAGTAGGGTTAAAATGAATCCTCTTCATTTGACTGTTTCAGGTAATGACCATTGTAAAACCACTAGATCTGTAGAAACCATATAAAACCAGCATTTACTATCAGAAACTGGTTTTAGCTGGATTGTCTGGTAGGGTTGGCATGAATCTTCATTTTATTGTTTCAGTCTATGACCACCTATTGTAGAAACCATATAAAACCAGTGTATATTATCAGGAAAAGACCACCTGGAAACCATATAAAACCAGCAACTACCATGAGACGCTAGTTTTAGCTGGATTTTCCAGTAGGGTTGCCATTCATCTTCTTCATTTGAGCATTTCAGTTAATGACTACTGTAGTTCTGTAGAAACCATATAAAACCAATTTCTACCATCAGAAGCTGGTTTTAGCTGGATTTTCCAGTATGGTTGCCATTCATGCTCTTCATTTGACCATTTTAGTTAATGACCACTGTAGTTCTTTTGAAACTATTTGTCTATCATCAGTTAATGACCATTTAGAAACCATTTAAACCAGCGTCTACCGTCAAAAGCTGGTTTTAGCTGGATTTTCCAGTACGGTTGCCATGAGCCTTCATTTCATGGTTTCAACCATTTAAAACCAGCATCCACCGTCAGGTTTAAGATGGATTTTTTATGGTTTGCCATTTAATCATCATCTTTTGATTATACATTCAGTTCATTTTCTTTCTTTTTTTTCTGTTTTCTAGCCTGAATTGTGGGAAACTTGTCCATCCTGTTTTAAACAGGTAATGCTTTGCTGGGGTCTCTGGTTGTTTTGTCCTTCTGTCTCATTATTTCTGCCCAAACTCTAACCCAAGGCGCTTTTTCAACTGGATTGCCTGATATCACTAATGTGGAGATATGTTAGATATGTCTTACCCACATTGAGTTTGAAACATCAATCTCTTTGTGTTGAAGTTGCTCTGTCAGAAATGAATTATGTTGTCGTCAGCCACTTGGGCTGGGGTCCTGTAATCCCACGCATCATGACGAGACGGAGCACTTTGAATCTGTAAACAGTCGCGACTAACGCTGGACGGAGATGAAACACTCATTCATCACAAGTCACAACTTAGCAAACAGCACATTGGGGCTTGACGTACACGTGCCTCTGGTGGTCTCCCATCACATCTAGAGTGATGCCATTCTGCTCGTTTCTGCCATTAAGTGACAGGCTTTGACTCTTTAACGTTAAGTTAAAACGGTTTTATGGTTGCCGCCAGTTTTGTGATATTTTCTTAACGTTCTTCGTGGCCTCTTGGGTTTAACCTCCTCAAATGATGCTGCCACAAGTTGAAGGGTGTGAGCAACAAATGATGGCAGACAGTGTTTTAAAGCCTGGCATGACTCGCGCATTTTAGTGACCTCCAGTCGAGCCGGTGCCAAAGCAACCCACACACCCTTCTGAACCTCCCCTTCGTCAATTATCTCTGGATTCAGCGCACTTTAGCCACTTGACATGGGGCTAATTTCACACTCGCTGCCACTCTTCCTCTAAAGACGGCGTCAGATGTCAGCTGAATGATGGCCGCCGGCGTGGCTACCAAGCGCACGCCAAAGCTCATTATTTAAGAAGAGATTAATTAATGAACGCTAATAGCCATGTTGAATGCTCAATTTAATTTGAGATCAGTGGCCTGAAAGGTCGTACTTGGATCTGTGTGCTACCCTGACCCGACTTTCCACTCTGTTCTTCCTCAAATGTCTCCAGGATGGGCTGATATGTAGTGTTTTGTATTTTTCCTGGTGCTGGTGTGTGCATGACTGCTGACTGTTTTGACCATCTCACAAAGTGTCTCTTTGTGTTCGTTTCCAATGCAAAATCAGTTGCTTGTGTCTTAAGTCTTCAGTTGACAGTTTCAGTTCCAATTGAAAAAGCCTGAACCCTACCCCTAACATGGCAGGTGTCGTTTTTGAACCATCCGACTGAACCATTCCTTTAAATGCACAAATATGCATTTAACCTTCTGTTTAACCGCGGCTAATTTTCAGCCTTTTGTAAAACAGAAAGTTTTTTCCTCATGCGACGTGACCCAGAAGCCAGACAGCTCTTATATTTTACTCTTGTGTTTTCTCCTCTCCCTTGCTCCAGATAGCAGAGCTTTCCCTAGACGTCGTCGCTCTACCGTAGCATCGAAATATAGGCCATCCCTGCAGGACAATGCCTCCCGATTGAGCGTCTGCATGCCGTGGGATTTCAGGGCTTATTTATTGTGTGTTCTCTTCACTTTTGTTAAATAAGACGGTGGAGTTTTCTTTAAAAACTTGACTTCTCTGGCGTTGGGTTTGCATTTGCCCTTCTGCTTGACTGGGTCATAAACTGCAGATGTGGCATGTCAGAGCCGGAGATGGCGGGCCCTTTAAAGTTGTCAATTGTGTGGGAGTAGATCAGAGGAGACGTGGAGTGAGTAATTGCTTTGATGCATGGGGCCTGTCTCCTATCTTTCTCTAATTCTCATTCTCCCTCAATGCTGAAGTGCTTTGGCTTATTAAAGGCCTACAGAAGCTCAAGAACTTTCCTCATTCATCTGCACAGCAATCACTTGGCCTTCAGGGACTTCTTGGTCTTTTAAACCTGATGTCGTCCTTGGCAAAAATGCTGTCTGTTTTTGTTGTTTGGTATTTTTAAGCAATTCGAAGTAAAAAGGTTATTTGTGCTTTAGACTAGATTTCAGTCATGCAAAATTACTTTGGATTCTGCAATGAATACTGACAACAGAATACGATGCTATTCTTTATTTGAAATAAATTACAAATACAAGGTAAATTAATCATGTAGCTTTGAAGATTGTAGTCTTTATTCTAAACAACGGGTAATTATCTGATATTTTCTCAATGCATTGATAAAAAATCCTGCCAATTCAAACCAATACGCTCGTACAGGTCGTTTGTCCAAATCGCTGAAATACGACCCATCAGAGCGTATACTACAATAGCGCCCCTATTGGCAAAAGGTTGTTTTCATATTAATGTTTTGTACTCTTTTTTTTTTTTTTTTTTTGCATTCTGATTTGCGTTTCGTGTAGCTCAGTTTGTAGATTATTGCATTATACCTTGATATGCAATCATCCTATCATGGGTTTGATCCCAGGGAATGGACGTGCATGAAAATGTATATGCTCAATAAATCATAATTTAGCATGATTTCTGTGAGGGTTAGGTTTAGGGGCTTAAAAAGCACACACATTGCATTTAAATAAACGTGCATTTTGATTGGTAATGGCGTTATACGTCATTTCATGATGACAGACGCAATGCGATACTGTTGTTATTTTTACGCCCGCTAGAGGGCGCTTAACTTTAAAACGTAAATATAGGTTGTAATAAGGGGCTTGCACAAACGACCTATATGGTCGTTTTTTTGTTGGAGGACAGACTCGCCAATTCATATGAAGCCATCTTGAAAAATTTGCGTGTAAACTTGCGTATACATTATGAATAAAATGTTACAATATTTCTAGATCACATTAATATATAAATATTGTAAATGTTGTCTAATATTTATATGGTAACACTTTATTTTACGGTCCCTTAACTAGTTGCAAATTACTAGAATATTAGCCATTTATTAGTACTAATTAAGCACATATTAATGCCTTATTCTGCATCCCTAATCCTACCCAATACCTAAATTTAACAACGAAATTACTAACTATTAATAATAATAATAATAAGCAGCAAATTATGAATTTATTGAGAGGAAAGTCATAGTTAATAGTGAATACGTTTTCCCTATTATAAAGTGTTAACGTTTATATATTGCTTAAATATATACATATTTTATGCTTTAAAATGACCATTATTTTCTGTAGATAAACCATCGTCAATAAGTTGGTTACTTTGCATGCAGCAAACAATTTATCTAGCCAGTATTGCCTTTCTCTTTTGCTTCGTTTCAAGTTTCGTTCTTGTAGAAGCTTTTGAGTAAAGCATTGGCTGTGGTATTGACAGCATGCAGTGCAATAGAGTACAATAAGTCTGAATAATGTACAGTTAAGATTAATTTGTGATGTTCCTCCTCTTTCCTTCCTGTCCCCTCTTCCAGACCAGTGACAAAAGCACCAGCGGCCGACAAGGAAGAACGTCCAACCAGCACCATGAGTGAAGCGTCGAACTACACGGGCGGCTCAGACTATACCACACATCCCAGCAGTCCCACAACCAGAGTGAGTCACTAACTAACTCGCTGACCTTGGCCTAGTTCCAGTGTGACAGCTTGGACTGTCCCATCATGCATCAATAGCATGTTACACAATTACTGTCCTCATTACTGCACATTTGCTTCATTGTCTTTGCTTGGTGATGTTGAGTTGATATGGAGATTCATAAAAATGCAATGGGTTGGGATAGGCAACTAGTTATACAGCTAGTTAAACGCCCATCTCGGGCAAGCATTGATGTTTTTCAATGTACATTAATTCAAATAATCATCATGCATTTTTAATCTTGCATTAAAAATATCAGGATGGAAACTGTGTCTCTGAGTGGTTTTTAAACCTGGCTCATTATTCAAGGCTTTTAAAAGACTAGTCACCATGTCATTCAGACAACCCACCGAAAATATCATTTTGCACATCTCTAAACTCTGTATAACATAAAAAATATAATGAATGGGTGTGTCTCAGGGTGCTGGTGTTTCTCAAATAATTAAATGAACATGCATATGAATACAGTATGTGCATATATAAATAAGGGCTGTCAAGTGATTAAAGTTTATCTAATTAATTGCACAACGTTTAAATTAATCAAAAATTAATCACGCGTTAAATTTGGCTGAGAAATTACCACCAAAAGATCATTTGAAGTCAATGTTGTGTTGAATGCAAAAAACATAAATTAGGCAAAAAGTAGCTTTAGAAATAAACATTTTGTTTGATTCAACATCAAATAAAAAACTTTTTTAGAAGCTACATCTGAATTGGTATTTAGATATACGAGTCATTCATTTAATTAATTTATTTAAATGGATGATTCATTTAGGAATGATTCATTGAATCATTGTTTCATCCGATTTGTTCAAAACGCGGATTCATTTTGAAACGAAACACCACTGTGTGTTCTTGGTAGATTCACAAAAAATTGGTTTTATAGATATTTTTATGGGCAAGATTTAGCAAAAACAGGCAATACGGTGTCCAAAATATAACGCAATATTAACTTATTTATTGAACTGTTGCTGAATTGAAAAAAAAAACTCCTACATGTCTTTTGGCTTCGGTTAAGCAGCTTTTTAACATTCTGAGGGTTTGTAAGTGCTGTTGATTCATAATGCATGCCTCACATGCCTTGTTTTGAGCTATGCTAAATGACTTCACTACTAAGTTGTAATTATTTACAACTCCATCGCTGAATAATTTAAACAGGCAAGCTTGAGCCCTCACAAGTGTGGTTTCTGAGAATAATCTCCTCTCACCCTCTTTGCAGCTGTCCAGGTCTTCAAAGAAAGTCCACAACTTTGGGAAGAGGTCCAACTCCATCAGGAGGAACCCCAACGCCCCGGTGGTGAAGAACGGCTGGCTTTACAAACAGGTTTGTGGCTCTGGCACTCGTACAAACCATTAATAGATCTTGCAAATGTGTGAGAGAATCTCATGTAAAAATATACAGGAAAAAAAAGCTTTGTAAAAATTATGAGGAACGTCAATCAGATCCTTTTTGCATTATAACACTGTTATGACAATTAAGCACATTAGGACATAGATTCTAATTAATGTAATGCTGTAAAAAAAAAATCTCATCACTCTCAATCCTCCCATTCTCACGTTGTATTTTAGTCTTAAGTTATTATTATTTTTTATTTATTAAATTGTATTTATTTATTATATGTTTGCATTGCATCATGGTAATAATTTGTATTACCGTGGAACTAAAAAGTACATCAACAGTAAAAAATTTGGGAAAATTTGAGTTTTTGTGGTTTTTTAAACATTATTATAACATTTTATAACAGTAATTTTTTTACCCTCCTTATTTTCTTATTGCTGTAATAAAAACCCTCATCAATCTTTCTGTTCTGACATTTAGGTATAATTGTACTGTTTGTTTATTTATTTTTATTAAAATGTTATTTTTTAATTTAACCTTCTGGGGTCGACAAATGCGCTTTGTGCCATTTTTGATCATTTGATCATTCAATTAAGAGCAAAATGCAAAACATCAGTCGAATCTGTAAAGGGTCTACGTTTATTTGTAAGCACTCATGAATACAACAAAACTTTGTGCTTTTGTAAATTAAAGAAAACGAACAGGTTACGCTTCTGCTGCCTTTGTCTCCGTTATCTTCATTTATAAACGCATCACAAAAATGAAGTGAAACTCAATGATTACTCAACACAAAGACATCAGAGACATATCTATAGAAAGCTTGACATGGCTGCTTTTAAATTAAGTTTTCTTATCGGGAAAAACTAATATTCTCTGGTAAAGTAATCCATGTGAAACCAACGCAATGTCTAGTATTTTCCGTCTGGCTTTAATATCTTTATTTAGATACCCCAGAAGATTAATAAATAGTTATATTTATATATTATTATGCTTTTGTTTTCATTGCGGTAATGATATACATGTCCTTGATATTCTGAAGTACTTCAACAGGAAATGAATATATAGCGTGTTTTTATGCATTTTAACTATTTTCTTCACAATTAAGCACATTCAGCCGTAGATTCTCATTAACGTAATGAGAAAAAGATTTTAATTTAAATAAAATAAGTATAATTTAATTACAAATTTATTTAAAAGATTATTTTATATTTCATTAAATATAATTATATTTGCATATTAATATAATTTAGTTTTGCATTACAGTAATATTTATTTCCATAGTCCTCTAATGTACTTTAAAAATGCAATGGTTATGTCACAGTACAAGTCCAGCTGAGATAAAAGTTATTAGTTAAACAGTTTTGATGGTTTTGTAGTTGCTTATGGTCACGGTTTCGGAGATTCGCCTGCACTTATCCATCAAACGTTTCATCTGTGCTTCATCTGCCTGTGTTTTTATGCACCACATTCACAACTCCACAAGCACATTTGTGCTTTTGCATCACATTCTTCACCATCTAAGAGGCAGAGTGAAATAAACACAAAAAGCGTTACGGCCGTATCAGTAGCTAGAGTCTTTGTGTGTGCGATCGCTACGCCAGCGTTGCTTTGAAAGCAGCATGTTTCCAGGAAAAACACAACATCAGAGGTGGTCTCTCCTCTTCCCCAAACATCCTCCATCAAAGCTGCTCCCGCAGCACAAGCGAAATCACCAGGCTTTGTTGTCTGAATTAAAATTTACATGCTTGCACGGTTCAAACATTAACACAACAAACCGTAAAACACGCGGGAGGAATATGAATATGATTCATGCCTCAAATTAAATGAGTTGCCTTGAAAAAGAGATGAGTTTATGCTCGTGAGACCAGCAGCGACATTGATAACAATATCTCAGCAAAGCAGATACATTTGGTGTTGTCTGAAGAAATAAGCATGCATGGAAAGGGGCGGGGCTTTCAGTGCTGCGCTGTGATTGGTTGACTGGTTTGATTGACTGCTGCTGGACTTTTGCAGGACAGTACCGGGATGAAGATGTGGAAGAAGAGATGGTTCGTTCTGTGTGACATGTGCCTCTTCTACTACAGAGGTGAGTCCAGCATCTGTTTACAAGCGCACACTTCATCACACGCTGATTTTCTTGTTGATGTTTGAGAATTAACGTAACGACTTTTGCTGCCATATGTCCACGTGACACATTTGCGCTGCTGTCTGTGGGTGTTACGCTGTGTATTTTTCAAATCATGGCATAGTAAATATGGAAAAAACACTAAATGAATGGTTGATACTATAATGTGCTCTTCTGAAAGTTTGGCAGTGATTCGAATCCACAGATTCACAATTGAATTATTCTGATTCCAGGTTCTTGATTCTTGATTGTCTAATGATTCATTTAAAGGTTATTTTCATTAATTCTACAATGGATCGTTTACTGTCAGCCGGTCATTATCTTGATATTGAATGAATTTCTCAGTAAGATTGTCCTGATGAGGATTATTGTGCACTTATGATTATTTGACTGTACATTACCTCACATATCATGGATGGCTTCTTAACAAATAAGCAAATAAATTAATATCAGTGTTGAATCATGTCAGAAACTTGTTTCTCTGCACAGTTACTAAGCGTTGTCTTTGACAATAGCTACTATTTTAGTATTGTTTATCTACTATTATAATATTTATTCATATCTTGAATTAACTTTGTATTTTCAGAAATATTTATATTTTGCTAGAAACATTCACAACATTTCTAATTAGTTTTTCATCTAATATAAACTTTATTTCGTTTCATTATTTCAAAGTGCATTTTTTAATTTTGGATTAATTTTAATAGTTTTTCGTTTAACATTTAAAGTTGTATTTATTTACATTTAAATATTTGAGTTCCAGCTTTATATCAATTAACTTTTTTTTTTTTACAAATTTTATTTACTTTTTCAAATTTTTGAAATACTTAATATATTTTCTTTCTTTTTTTTCATTTCAGAAAAACTTTATCAATTGTTAACGGTTTTAGTTTAGCTTCTGAATAGTTAGCCATATTCAGAAATATTTGACTGCTGAAAATTGTAATCGTCCAATCAGAATCAAGTACTCGATCTAATAAGCTCTCATAGTATACACAGGGAAGGAAGATGTGTGGAAGTAATCTGCTTCCTCAAGTCTCTTTAGGGCTCTCCTTAGATCTCCATAAATTGTGCAATTAAGCAGTCCAACAGTGCAATCAGATCCTTCTTTCGCAGCAGGACCCATGAGGGCCAAAGCTGTTTATTGGCTGACGGAGAAGACATTATAAGGATACTGATAAACGCAGGGCACAAGACTCTGGCTTTCTCCGTCGTCTTTGAAGTCCTTGAACTTTTAAAAGACAGTTGCGTCATATAGTGCTGAAACATCGTTGTCTTGTTTGTTCTGTATGGCTGAGGAATAGCAAGCATGTTAGTCAGCTGAGTTTGCTTACAAAAATATATATTGCCCATATTTCGGGTTAGGAATTCAAACATCTATTTAACACGAATTATGTATGTGTTAATATACATGCATGGACATATTATAGACATACTGGTTTTTCGGTAACTCTTCCTGAAGATTACATTGTCATGCCAGTAGTTGGCGACAAGTCTTTCTGAGTGAGTCATTCGTTCACTCGATTAATTTCTTGAAAAACACTGATGGATTCAGGACTAAAATATATTTATAATCAGTCAATCGTTGAATCTTTTACTCAACCGATTCAATTCATTCAGCGACAAAACAAGTGGAGTGTCTTTATGAGAAAATGACTGCATCTTTCAATCAACCGATTCGATTCAGGAATGAAACAGATTAGTGTCTTTATGAGTGAGAAATTCATCAACTCAAGTCGGTTCCTTCCAAAACGCTGACTTATTCATGAACGACAATGGGTTAAATCATCTGTTAATGATTGAATCTTTCATTCAACCCTTTTGATTCATTCAGGAATTGAACAAGTGACTTCAAAAACACTGATTCATTCAGGAATATAGTGATCCCCAGTTATTATTCCTATTTATTAGTGTTCCTGTAGCTCAGTTGGTAGAGCATTGCTTGAATGCAGTGTAAGTTGCTTTGGATAAAAGCGTCTGCTAAACGCATAAATTTAATTTAATATTAATTTAAAAAAATTATTTTTTATTTACATTTATTTTTTTTATTTAAATTTTTAATTTTAATCTTAAATTTTTATTTTATATTTTTAATTTTTAATTTTTAATTTTTAATTTTTATTTAATTCAATTATTCACTCAGCTGATTCTGTTCATTCAGGTCTTTATGAGTGACTCATTGAATCATTCATTCTGCAAATGTATATAAAAATACTGACTAAACGGTCTGGTGGATGATTAAATAGCGTTTTTTTATATATATATATTTATATGAAATTTAGTTTTATGTGATTGTTATAAATAATGAATGGCATTAAGGGTGTGATAAGTCTCAGGCTTAAGGAAGCCAATGATGGGAACGTGCTGTTGTTGACATTATTACATTAATAGTAACCGTTAACACAGCTGTCGCTCTGAATTGACTCAGTCGGCAAGCAACTCTTGACAGATCGGTTGCAGTCTGCAATCACAACATCATTGACGCGCTCTGATGCACAACACAACCCTGCAGTTTTCCCATCAGCCCCGCCAGACTGTCTGTTTACTCAAACCCCCAGTCATGGCTTCAGCTGCAAGTTTAGCAGCTTCCTAATATATGCTAATATTCACAACATCTTTCTCTCTGTGTCTTCAGATGAGAAAGAAGAGGGAATCTTGGGAAGTATCCTCCTGCCCAGCTTCCACATCTCCATGCTGTCCGTGGATGACCACATAAGCAGAAAATACGCCTTCAAGGTCAGAGACGCTTTCAGAGTCTCTCAAACGTGGCCATATTTTACATAAAAATATGATATGCAAGAGAGCAGGTGAATAGAATTAAAGAGTGAATAAAACAGTTGAAACACTTCATTTAAACAGAGTTGCAGTCGATAGCTGTTAGCTTTTTCTATTTATCAGCCAACATTTGAAAAAGTAGTATAAACTTTAAAGTCATTATAAAAAGTGAGGTTATTTCTACATATTGTGCATTTTTAATATTCAAACATGTTGTATATGCATCTGTTTAAAAGTTGGAGGTTGGTAAGATTTTTTTTATATCAATTTATAAAAGAAGCCTCTCATCAACAATGCATTTATTTGATTGAAAAGACAGTAAAAATGTGAAATATTACAATTGTAAAGTAGCTGTTTTCTATTTAGATACACTTTAAAATGGAATTTATTTCTGTGATGTGCAGCTGTATTTTCAGCATCATTAATGCATTAATGCATCCTAGCTGAATAAAAGTATTAATTTATTTGAAAAACTTCCTGACCCCAAACTTTTGAACATGCATTTATAAATTCACCTAAACCTAGATTAATAAATGCTGTAAAAATGCAGTTCCTTGTTTGTTTATGAAACCAAATCAACCCTCTACGATGAGAGTAAATCACACGCATATGTGATTTAATCTTCACTTTGGGTGACTAAATGATGTCTGTCATCCTATATATTCTCAGATTTTACTCACCAGTGTGTGTGTGTTAGAGGCTAAGTGTGTTTAGCACAGATATATCTGTTTAGCACAGAGTTTCGCTCTCCGTCAAGCGATGTTTAGTGATGTTTTTCAGTTCAGTGGATGCCCAGCGCACCTGTATTTGACGCACCGTAAACTCTAGTGTGAAGGCGCACAAATTCATAGAATTATTGTTATTATCTTATCATTATTGTTTTTTTGTTTGTTTGTTTTTTTAAGCACCACCACCAGTGCTAAGTGCAGTTAAAACGACAAATATGCTTTTATACATGGTTACCAAGTTTTAGTTCTATCATTAAATAATGCTTGATTATCATAATATCATATTATAATGCTTGACTGACTGATTTAAAAAGCGTTGCCATATTACAAACAACTAAACCTTTTTTTTTACTAAGAAACTGACTATTTCTATTCAAAGCTTTAGAAATATTATGCTGACTTCAGGCCAGTACAACTTTTGGTAACACTTTAGTATAGGGTCCAATTCACACTAATAAGTAGTTGCTAGGGATGCACGATAATATCGGCACAACATCGGTATCGGCCGATAAAAGCTTAAAATGACCATCATCGGTATCGGCCGATATGAATATTTCTGCCGATGAGCCAAACCGATATTCTCCAAGTGAAATAATTGACCTGTTTTTCAGATGTGAATGTCTGTCTACGTTTGTAAAATAATACATTTATGGTAGAATCAGTACAGAAGAGATACATGGATTTCTCTTCAGTAAAATTAAAGTTTAAATATATCAGGCGAAAAATTTGTATATATATCGGTATCGGCATCGGCCAAAATTATTTTGAAAATATCGGCATGTCGAATACCAGCCAAAATCCAATATCGTGCATCCCTAGTAGTTGCTTATTAGCATGTCTATTATTAACATATTAGCTGTTTATTAGTGCTTATAAAGTACATATAATGCATGACATCCATAATTCTACCCAATACCCTAAACTTAACAACTATCTTATAAACTATTAATAAGCAGCAAATACGGAGTTAATTGAGGCAAAAGTCATAGTTAATGTTTAGTTAATAGTGAGAATTGGACCCTAAAATAAAGTGTGACCCAACTTTTTTAGTATCAACATGAGAATGATAGTTTAGACTGATTTAGACTCTTTGTCTGGGGTCAGATTGGTCTGTTTAATTAAATTAAATTTTTCAGATCTGTGAATTTAATCGTTAAACCAGTTTCCTGACTGGATGGCGCTTTTCACCTGACGCTGCATTTTGGTGTCTGGTTCTGTGAGGTTTTGCATCTCAGTGGAGTCATTTACCTATTAGTGCAGATATTTTCATGTCGACTCGTTGCTTTTTCTCAGTCTTATTCTCTTGTTTTACAATTGTGCCGCTTGTCCTCGGTGAGGGTTCATGAACTCGAGCATCTACATGTTTACTGGATGGAGCTTCGCTAATACGGTGAGTCCTGAGTTTGCACAATGCCCCATTAACATACTTCAGCCATTTAACCAGGAATGTTTACATTCTTTATCTATAATAGTTCACCGAAAAATTTACATTACATTTGCTTAAAATGTCCTCACTCTCATGCCATCCGAGATGTAGATGAGTTTGTTTCTTCATCAGATTTGGAGAAATGTAGCATTGCATCATTTTACTAAGCATCGGATGCTCTGCAGTGAATGGGTGCCGTCAGAATGAGAGTCCAAACAGCTGATAAAAACACCACAATAATCCACTCCATTAGTGAATGTCCCGTGAAATGCAAAGCTGCATGTTTGTAAGAAACAATTCCATCATTAATATGTTTTTAACGGCTGAAATACCAGTCCATAATCCATAATAACATTGCTTCCGGTGAAGTCATGTTGGCTGAATCAGGTGAGAAATCTGCACAGATCAAGCACAGCTCAAAACAGCTGTAAACAAATATGTCAGTGAGAAATATTTGATGCGAGACAACAGGGAATGGACTTCTATCGCTGTTTGGAATCTCATTCCGACGGCACCCATTCACTGTTCCTTTAAGAGAGTATCTCATAGAAATCTATTTTGAATGCTGCTTATATAGACTGAAACATCTCACTAGGGTTTATAACAGCGTTCTTGCTGTCTATTTTAAAGTGTTCTGTGTTCGCTCTTTGACGCTTATATAAACTGTTGTAATATCCAGACAAAAGCTGTCAGAGTCGAGCAGTCGGACAAACTCCCGAGGGGCTCCTGACAAAGATCTGCTCACTTCAGAAAGACTGCTCAAGCATTATTGTATTTTGCGCCACTTACTCCAGCTAGGACCCTCCCAAAGCAGTTTCTGTTAGTATTCATCGTCTGCTGTTTTTCCCCAGGTTGCTCTGTTGGTTTCTCACAACTAGGCGACGCATCCAAACATGCGGACGTACTATTTCAGCACTGACACAGCCAAAGATATGGAGTCCTGGATGAAGGTTATGACTGATGCGGCATTGGTCCACTCTGAGCCAACCAGAAGGTTAGAAAAACATGCTCGGTTCACACTAAACCAATCGAAATCAGATCCTCAGATCCCTTGTGCTCTTCGTCTGGTGAACATTTACAGCAGTTTACTTAAGGGTTGGTTTGTTTGTTTGTTTGTTCATCTTTACTAGGTTAGAAATTAATGCAAAAAAGCAAAACAAAATAAGTAATTAATCATGTAAAAAAATTAAATGGAAATATATTGGTAATGGAAATAATTAAAGGCAATAGTAAAATAACAGGAACAAATTCTGATCACTAGTAATGTCAAAATATGAATGCATATTTTTAAATATATTTAATATATTATATAATATTATATTTTAAATATATATAATTTTTTTTACTTTTTTTTTTCTCCAGGATAAGAATCAGTTTATAAAATTCAATACAAAATAAGTATTTGATGATATAAATCATTTAAAAGCAATATTAATAATTGAGTCCATGATCAGTAATGTCAATATTTTAATCCCTTTTTATTGTATATCCCAGATTAAGAATTGAAAAAAAAATGTAAGAATAAGTGGTCAATAATATGAAGATTTTAGAAGCAATAATAACAAAGAAAAAATCTAAAGTTTTCCTTTGTAACCGGTGATAACAAAATTAATTATATAAATATGTATTTATTTATTTATTTATTTATTTTACTTAATTTGTTTTCCCAGGTTAAGAATTAGTCTCAAGAAAGTAAACAAAATAATGAATTAATAATATAAATAATAGTAATGTTTTGAATAATTTAAAGAAAAATGAAGTTGTTCTTTATGACCAGTAATAATGTTTATTAAAAAAAATTAATTCAGAACATTTTGTAAGTCAGAGTCAAGTACCATAGTACAATCATTACGACATGTTTTATTATGAATGGTAAACATTGATTGGTCCACACTGAGCCAATCAGAAACAATGAAATTCCAAAACATTATATAGTGCACCATGGCATTGTTTTGCTTTAGATGGATGTCGTTAGCTTGTCTTTGTTAAACTGCCTCACTAGAAACCACTTCAAGTCACGTCAGCGTTTCCTATTTACTCTTGGCACTTTTTATCACCCTACTTTTTGAAGAAAGCTATTGAGTTTCTAGACTAGAGCCGCTTCTATCCCGAGAGACTCTCACGAGCAGAGATTTCACAGCCTTTTAAGTGCAGAAGATGTTTTTGAAACTGTGTTTCATTGCAGCTTTTAGCACAATCACAGATGCTGAGGGATTTTTTTTTATTTCTACTAAGATTGCTTTTCGGCAACAGCATCACAGCCGGGATTGAAAATGAAATGCAGTTCACTTTTCATAGAATCAAAGTATTAAAGAAGACATGAATGTTTGGTTAAAAAGAGCTTGTCTTTATTTAGTGTTTCATTGGAGCTCAGTATGATATGTTTAGGGTGTTAAGTAAAGTCTGCTCTTTTCGTTCTCTCTCTCTCACTCACTTGCTTTCTGTTCTTTCGCTTTCTGCAGGCTTGAGAAGGTAAAGGTTGACTCCTGCATCCCTCAGGAGATGAACAACATGCTGAATCACAGAGCCCTGACCCGACCCGAGATGCAAAACAACGAGAGAAATCGCGAGACAATCCACCAGGAGGAGAAAAAGCAGAAAGAGAAAGACGGAGAGCGATACACCCTCCAGAGAGACGCCGACAACTACGCTCTGCACAAAAATGCTCCAGGACTCACTCTGCAGAAAGACGGAGACCGATACCTTCTGCAGAAGGACGGAGAGAAATACGCCGTCCACAAAGACGGAGAGAAGTACCTGCTGCAGAAAGACGGGCAGAAGTACACATTACACAAAGATGGAGACAAGTACACGCTTCAGAGGGAAGGCGAACAATATGCTCCACCCAAAGATGGCGAGAAGAACTTGCAAATGGATGCAAGGTACCCTCTTGGAGACAAACACAAGCAGCCGAAAGACCAAGAGAAACCCGTCCCACCGCCACGGGATGCAGAGAAATACGGCTTCCAGAAAGAGGGCGCTGGAGAGCGGCCGCTCACTAAGATAAACAGCATCAAACTCCAGCCGGCTCAAGCGGCGGCCATCGCTGCGGCCGTCTCGTCCTCCAGACAGCTCCAGAGCGCTGCGGGATCCAGCCAGCACAAACCACCTCAAGTCAACGGTTCTGGGGAACGAGGGGGAGACAGAAGCCCTGGAGACATGAACAATACGATGCCCCAGAGGACGACAGAACCAGAGCGAACCCTGAGCAGAACCAACTCCATGCAGCAGCTGGAGCAGTGGGTCCGCACTCAACGCACACGGCCCCCAGACGACGACACCAGGAGGTGAGAGCTTCATTTCAAGCTAATATTGCTTGTTTTTGTGTTTGTGTAAAATTTCATTAATGCACCTTTGTCACTATTGTTTGTGTGTGTGGTTATTATAATCCCATGAGAGACTAGCTTGTGTGTGACTGTAGATTACGCAATAAATATTAAAAACTTCACATTATAAATTACAAACTTTACAAACTAAATGTGCTACATGATATGCAATACATATTACACATTGTATGCACAGTAAAGATTACACTATCTATTTTACAAACTACTTGCATTACAAATTACACAGTACACACTTTACAAACTTTACAAACTATAAAGTTTTACAAATTAAAACTATTTGCATTACAAATTACACAGTACACACTTTACAAACTATAAAGTTTTACACATTAAAACTACTTGCATTACAAACTACATGCGACTGTAGAATGCATAATAATATTACAAATTCACATTATAAACTACAAACTTTACAAACTAAATGTGCTACATGATATGCAATACACATTACACATTGTATGCACAGTATAGACTACACAGTATCTATTTTAAAATAACTACTTGAATTACAAATTACACTGTACACACTTTACAAACTTTACAAACTATAAAGTTTTACACATTAAAACTACTTGCGTTACAAACTACATGCGACTTTGTAGAATGCATAATAATATTACAAATTCACATTATAAACTACAAACTTTACAAACTAAATGTGCTACATGATATGCAATACACATTACACATTGTATGCACAGTAAAGACTACACAATATCTATTTTACAAACTACTTGCATTACAAATTACACAGTACACACTTTACAAACTATAGTTTTACACATTAAAACTACTTGCGTTACAAACTACATGTGACTTTGTAGAATGCTTAGTAATTATTTTACAAATTCACATTATAAACTACAAACTTTACAAACCAAATTTTGATTCATGATATGCAATACCCATAAAACTACTTGTATTACAAACTACACCGTGCACTTTGTATATATGTTTTATCATTTAAAACTGCTTGCGTTACAAAAACTACATGTGACTTTGTATAATGTATAATAAATATTACATACTTTACAATCCCTGAATTTACGTTATAAATTGCACATTTTGTAAACTAAACATACATCATGCTGCGCAATGCACATCTTACGCTAAACTCAGTATAAACAATCTACTTTTTTTAAATTAAAATTTAGAATACATTTTTAAATAAACTTTTTTTATTTAAATTTTAAATTACTTGAATTGCAATTAACACAGTACACACTTTACAAACTACAAATAATGTTTTTCACATAAAACTACTTGAATTAGAAAGTACGCAGTACACACTTCACAAACTTTACAAACTATATATATATAACATTTTACACATTAAAACTACTTGCATTACAAAGTACACAGTAAATACTTTACAACCTTTATATACAATTTTATACATAAAATGACTTGTATTACAAATTATGCAGTGTAAACTTCACAAACTATATATAACATTTTGCACATTAAAAGTACTTGCGTTACACACTTTACAAATCAAATTTAAAATTCTACATATTACACAAAATACATTTCATACATTAACTGCAATCTAACAATAAACTATTATTCCTGCTTGTAAAGCTAAACACAAAAATCAAACTTAACAAACTTTTTAAACCAAACACATTATTATATATTGCATATTTACAATTTTGCATGCATGCATACTATAAAAGACTTTACAAACTCAACTGCTTTACAATATGTACTTTACAATCTATGCAAATTACAAACTGCACATTATTCATTTTATGAAAAGTTAACTTTACAAACTACAGTATACATGATATAAAACACACAATATATATTTATAAACTAAATGCATTGCAAATTATACAATTCCCGCTTTACTAACTACTTAAGTTCTAAATGACACAGTACACACATTTCAAACTGCACAAGATATGCCTTACAAACTACATATATTACAAACTACATACATTACAAAACAAATCAACAGTTTAAGTTTGTAAAAGCATGTATTGTGTAGTTTGTAGGGGTTGTTTAATTCTATTGTAATGTTTGTAATGTTTAACTAAATGCATTACAAACTATACTTAATGTACTTTACTAGCTGTACTTTATGTACTTTACAAACTACTTTTGGAGTGAGTTGTATTTTTGTACAATGTGTCTAACTGTCAGAAAACAAACTAGACGAACGCGCTGGATTCATGCATCATTCTGTCTGAGTTTCTGAGGCATCAGGCCTCTGACAGCGTAGCCAGAGAGTTTTCTCTCCCACTCTCCATCCCCTGAGACTGCAAACTCCAGCGTTTGCATGAGCTCTTTATCATGACCCAACAGTTGATTTTACCTCTGCCCGGTCTCGGTGTGGGAGCCGTGGGCTGCTGTCAGGTGCCATCCTCCGTTTAGCCGCGCAGTCGTGGTGTAGGAGGACGTGTGTTTGCTTTGCTTGTCTCTTCTTCCTCTCCTCTGATGAATAAGTCATAGAGCTTTGTGCTCGAGCACCAGGAAAATTTGTCTCAAAGTGGATCAGAGTTGCTGTCAGTGCAAGAAAGAGGAACAGGAAGGCGAGCGAGGAGAGAAAAGGGCACCGTGGGTTCGTGTTAAGATGCTGTTTATCAAAAGGCATTGGTGAAGCGTGTGTCTGCTCTGCCTACATCATCTTCAGAAACTATCATCAATATTTGTGCAATTCATGCACACATTGCCGTTCTTGCTTAGGCTGCTGTCAAGCTCGTTTTTGACAGTTGTTCTTGCATATGCACGTCCTGAACAATCAAAAACTTTCTTTCCAAACTCTCAGCAGATTGTGTGATCTCATGCCACAATCTGTGCATTTATTTTCCAAGGCAGCTAAGTGAATTTTAAGCTATTTGGTTTTACAATAACAATTCTGAAGGTTTAAGATGCAATTAAATTCCGCAAACCCAAGCAACAATCCAATCACATTTGCTATCAAAATCATTTTATTTTAGATGAGAAAACTTTGAGCAGATGTTAGTTAGTTTCGTCAATGAAATTACTTAAAAAAAAAATTTTTGACAAGGTTTTTGGATTTCATCAATGATAACAAATATGAAAGAATGATTAAATGATTTTAATTATTGATTCTGATTTAACTGACAACTTTAACTCTTCAAAATATTAACAAAAAACAAAGAAAATTAGAATTTATTAGTATTTAGTGTTGTATTTAGTGTACAAAAATACTTTGTATATAAAATTTAAATATAGCATAATCTTTATTGTGATATTAAATAATCTAAATATTTTTAGTTTGTTTTTAAAATAATTTTTGGTTTTAAAGGTGTATTTTGTTAATTAAATCTCAATGCATGTTTCAATTAATATTTTAAATACCTATTAGTATTATAATATTTGTATTAGAATATTTTTCGGTTGCTTAAAGTTTGTAAAAATTATTTTTCAATGTAGCATTTAGTTCAATAAATATTTTTATAAATTTATAATTATTTAAATATTTAAATTGTAAAGTTTGTCATATTTAGCTTAAATATTGTTTAATGCATGTTTCAATGATATTTATATATTTTAGTATTTCTTATAATATTGTCAAATGTTTAACTTTCTTCCTTTGTCACATCTTTGTCATTTTGCACATTGTCAACTAAAATGTTATTTATGGTTTCTAAAATGATTTGCTATTTTAGGGTAAAACAGACTTAAGTATGATATTAAATATTGAATTCATTTAGAAGTTATTTAAATTTTCAAAACAGGTGCCATATTGTTGAAATTGGAAGTTTATTAACTGGTGCAGTGGCCGTTTCCAGTGTTGGCATTTTTTTATTTATTATAATGAATGTGATTATCTAGTATATAAATACTCATAGATTGTTGTGTGTTCAATTAAATAAGCTGAGTGAAACTAACAGCTGTAAAATAAGATTAAATTAGGTTGATGTATCCAGCCAACATTGTTCCGAGCTTCTCGTTTTCAGCAAATAGAGACATGACTTTTATGGTTGTGCATTTTGGCACTCGGAGCTCTTTATTGATTTCTGCTGTCAGTACAACCTTTCAGTAGTGCCTATAAAAGTGCCAAGCCGATCTCACCAGCTCCTGGAAAAAGAGTAGCGCTCGTAACTCTCAGAGCGGTCTTCAGAAACTCTCTTCCCATCTGTTTTCCTGCGGCTGATGCATGTATGCGGTAATCATTTCTGAGCGATCGCCAGACGATGACTGATGAGAAATTAGAGCTGTTTAAAGATCAGCCGGAGCGAAAGGTGAACGCTTTTGTGCTGTGACGAGTACAAGCGTGACACTTTTATCATATGCTAATGAGTCAGTGTTTAATTATCGCCTGCAGCTCAACAGGAAATCATCACAAAGTCTTGATTGTATTATAAAACTCATATTCAAGTGGAGCTGTTTTGTGTATTGTTGAACTTTCTGTGATGCCAGTTTCTTTGTCTCCAGGCATTACGTCCTACCAAATGTTGAAATAAATGTAGAATTCATCCATATATAATTTAATGTCTAAATATATATAAATTAATATATGATTCACTTAAATCTAATTCACTAGCACATTCACACAGCAAATGTTATTTACTGCAATTCCCATCAAAAACAATTATTTTAAATTGTCATAAGATATACAATATTTTTAATGTATTTTGGATTAAATGCCGCCTTGATGAGACTTTTTTTTTTCCAATTTTTTTTTTTTTTTTTTTTTTTTTACAAATTTTACTAACCCAACTTTTTTCCGCATATTCCATTTTATTATTTTTAATGTATTTTGGATTAAATGTGGCCTTGAATGTGACTTTTTTTTTTTTTCAAATTTTTTTTTTTTTACAAATTTTACTAACCCCAACTTTTTTTCCCATATTCCATTTTATTATTTTTAATGTATTTTGGATTAAATGTGGCCTTGATGTGACTTTTTTTTTTTTTTTTTTTTACAAATTTTACTAACCCCAACTTCTTTCCCATATTCCATTTATTTTATTTTATTTCAAATTACTTTTTTTTTTTTTTTTTTTTTTTTTCAGTTTTTCATAAAACATGGTCTCTGTTTTAGTGGCTTAAATTAAAATTTAGTTATCAAAAAGCATGACTAAATACGTAAAATAATAAAACACACAATTAAACAACAAATTATTATCATACAACTTATTCTACAAGTATATAAGGTATTATATAACCAACAATTGATATAAGTTTCACAAAAATAAAATATTTGGGGCCCTATGAAATTTTACATTTTTCTGAAATTCAGTTTTAATTCTACCAAATTAAATTTTTTCTGCATTTTTTTAAATTATTTAAAAAGCATGTCTGATTAATTGAATTCATAAAAACGTTTTTTTTTTTTTTTTTTTATAATAGGGCCCTATGAAAAAATTTTTTTTCCAGAGATTCTGTGTTGTCTTGAATTTTTCTTTATGAAACGCATAAAACATTAATTAATCTTTAAAATCAAATAAAAATGAAACCCTTTCATTTATAATTTTGAAATGGAATTTGTGTCTTTTGTCTTCCAGCATTACGTCCTACCAAACATTGCCGAGGAACATGCCGAGCCATCGTGCACAGATCGTCCCGCGCTATCCCGAGGGTTACCGGACGCTCCCTCGTAACATGCTTCGGCCGGACAGCATCTCCAGCGCGTCGGGGTCGATGTACGACCGGGCGCTGCAGCCCACGACTGCAGAGAAGCGGCGCTCCATACGAGACGACACCATGTGGCAGCTGTACGAGTGGCAGCAGAGGCAGGCGCACAGCCGGATCGGATACGGGACGCTGCCCAGCCCCAAAACCATGAGCCAGATCGCAGAGTCCATCCCCACGTCTCCTTCCCACGGATCTCTGGCCGGTTACCACACCTTCTCCCCTAATCGCCCCCTCAACCCAGACTCCCGCTCTGAAGTTACCTCGCCGGTGTTTCGTGGGGACGTGACAATTGAACGCCGCCATCGGCCGCATCTCTCCAAGGTAAAGTTACACAGGGTTCCTACAGTGTGGAGAAACTGGGAGTATTTTAAATAATTTAGCATTTAATTTAGCATATATACATTTGCAATTATTTATTATTATTATTATTTGCAATGATAAAATGCAGTAATCATGATCAACTGAAAAAGTATGAACCCTGCATTTATAGAATCATGCTCAGAGATGTTTTCGGTGACAATAGTTTTTTTTTGTTGTCCCTCTCTCTCTCTCTCACTCTCTCTCTCTCTCCTGCTCTCTCTCTCTCTTGCTCTCTCTCTCTCTCTCTCTCTCTCCTGCTCTCTCCCTCTCTCTCTCTCTCTCTCCCCCCCTTTCCCCCTCTCACTCTCTCTCCTCTCTCTCTCTCTCTCTCTCTCTCTCTCTCTCTCCCCCACTCTCTCTCCCCCCCTCCCCCTCTCTCTCTCTCCTGCTCTCTCTTTCTCTTGCTCTCTCTCTCTCCTGCTCTCTCCCTCTCTCTCTCTCTCTTTCTCTCTCTCTCCCCCCTCCCCCTCCCCCCCCCCTCTCTCTCTCTCCTCTCCCTCTCTCTCTCTCCCCCCCACTCTCTCTCCCTCTCTCTCTCTCTCCCCCCCCCACTCTCTCTCCCTCTCTCTCTCTCTCTCTCTCCCCCCCACTCTCTCTCCCTCTCTCTCTCTCTCTCTCTCCCCCCTCTCCCCCTCTCTCTCTCTCTCTCTCTCTCTCTCTCTCTCTCTCTCCCCCCCCCCACTCTCTCTCTCTCTCTCTCCCCCCTCTCCCCCTCTCTCTCTCACTCTCTCTCTCTCTCTCTCTCTCCTCCCCCCCCACTCTCTCTCCTTCTCTTTCTCTCTCTCTCCCCCCCCCCCCCCCCCCCCCAGGTTTCCTATCCTGCCGAGCGCAGGCCTGTTCCTCCCTCACAGAGCATCACTGCACAGTCTCTGCAAGGCAAAACGGTACGCTGTCCCTCTTCTCCACCCGCCACGTCTTCTATGCAACGACCCACAACTTTGCTTTCCTCTCAAACTATTCGCATTTTACACTTGCAAGCCACGAAGGACTAGTCGAGTTATTTTAGATGCCGCTCGTTTAAAGGTCGACATGAAATCAAAAAATGGCCATATTTACAATCATAACACATGCTTCTGGTCTACCGTATTTTCCGGACTATAAGTCGCACTTTTTTTCATAGTTTGGCGTGTCCTGCGACTTATAGTCAGGTGTGACTTATTTATCTAAATTAATTTGACATGAACCGAGAGAAATGAATTAAGAGAAAACATTGCCGTCTCCAGCCGCCAGAGGGCGCTCTATGCTGCACAGTTCTCATGTAGTCTACACTCAACACATAGAGCGCCCTCTTGTGGCTGGAGACGGTAATGTTTTCTCTTGGTTCTAAATAAATGCGACTTATGTTTTTTTCCTCATCATGACGTATTTTTGGACTGATGCGACTTATACTTAGGTATGACTTATAGTCCGAAAAATACGGTACTTGTGCTTGAATTAAAATATAGTTTCACATGAAAATCTAGCATGTTTTAGAAAGTACAATAGGTTGCAGGTTTGATTTCGTGTTGACTTTAAATGTACACGGACATTCAGATATTATGTTGCAGTAGAGAAGGTTATTCTAGCTTTAGGTAGGTGTGTGTGTGTGTATGTGTGTGTTTGTTACAGGAGGAGCGCTAATACCATTAGCTCTTCTTAAAACTATAATTATTATTCTCTTACTTGACGTTCCAGGTTTTGGCAATCTAAAGACGCATTTTTCCCGTTAAGCTTCTGCTTATAGTTTGCAGAAATCGTCTGCAGTGTGATTTCAGGCAGAGAGCACTTTAATGAAAAAGCCCGCGGTCACTTGATGAAATATTAATAGAGCTCCTCCATATGTGTTTTCCTCATCATCGCTGTCAAAATGTCTTTTGTAGCAGTGCATGAGATTCAATTTAGCACCTAGCTCCTTTGTTTCAAGTAAAAGCCTCTTGGAGAGTTTATATGATCTTTCTTTTTCGTGATATTACTTTTTTTATTAGGATTATTATAACCCAAGATGAAATGACGAACCTAAGATAAAGTCGATCCCAGGGTGACTTTCTTCAGATGTCTCTTAATCGGAGAGCAGAACAAGTTTTTAAGGATAAAGTGGCATAAACATACATTTTCCTTTCTTAAAAGCACATTTAAACTTACTTCAGCTGTACTTTCTGGAAAATCCGGCTTGCACTTTTAGTTTCTAGTTTAAAGACCTGTTTATTCTTGGTTATTTGACTAGTTTATGCAACTAAGCTGAACCTTGTAGAGCTAATTAATCATGTTGATTAGATATTACAGGTTTATTTCAGTCTATTCTGAAAATATTTAATGCTATAAATGTATTTATTTATTTATTTTCTACTCACTAGACCAGTGTCATTTAGTGTTCACATTCTATTATATTATTAATATTTGAAATTAGCGTTAATTGGTTGTGCTTAATTATATATGTTTGTATACATTGTAGTTATTTGTTTACAGATTTTTTTTTTACGTCCTATTAATTATTTACTGATATTTATTTAGTATAGGATTATATAGTATTATTAATATTTTAAATTGTTTATATGCATATAAATTTTCCATTTTTAAAAGCCTTAAACCTTAAATTAAACTTACTTGTATACAATTTTAGTATGTATTATTATTTTAAAATAACTATAACATTAAGTTTTATATTTTGCATATTTTGTTTATAATTGTATTTTAATTGTATATATAATTTCCAATTATGTATTTACTGATTTTTTTTTATTCATATTGTTCATACTATTGTAGTATTTATTCATATTTAGATGTTTTACATATACCTTCTAGTTATTGTTTACAGATTTTATTTACTTCCTATTATGTATATACCATTTATTTAGTATAGTATTACAATAGTAGATAGTATTAGTAAAGCTATTTAAGTGTAACCCAAGCTTAAACTTACTTGTATACTATTGTAGTATTTATTATTATTTTAAATTATTTAATTATGAATTATTTTGAATAATTTGTTTTATTAATTTTGTTGTTGATGATAGGTAAAAATTGATTGCCTGAATGCATTGTAAGTCGCTTTGGATAAAAGCGTCTGCTAAATGCATAAATGTAATTTAATTTTAATTTAAGTTTGTGCTTGATTACATATGTGTGTTTGTATTTCGTATATATAATGTTCTCATTTATATTATTTATACTACTGTAGTATAAGCTTTTATTTTTGTATACAGTATACATTTTTTCCGTTTTAATTTTAGTTCAAGTTTCTGTAATTTAGTTGATTTTTCCATTCTTAAAAGAAAATCGAAATCCAAACCAGAAATTGAACAGAACCTGGTTATTCATGGTCACTAAACGAAACTACATGATGCATCTAGAGCTGTTGATTAGATATCTATCAGAGTTTTATGAAAGCCTCTCCAGTGCACGAGGCATGCATTGTCTGCAGAACTCAACTCAACACATCCTCTTTATCAAACATGGCCCGATTTCCCCCATTAACCCCTTGGTGACGCCCCCACTGACACTGCTCCTGTCGCCCGCTGCAGCCAGAGGAACTGACCCTGATGCTCATCAAGCTCCGGCGGCAGCAGGCCGAGCTCAACAGCCTTCGTGAGCACACGCTCGCTCAGCTAATGCAGCTAAACCTGGATGCCACTAAGCCAAAGGTCAGCCTCGTGGATCGCTAGCCTGTGCATCTCAAGAGTGAAGCGCTTGTTCGTTTCCCCCCCGTCAAACCCTGGCCACCCCGCAACCCAACCTGTTCATTTCCTTCCAAGTTTGGTGGTTTTCCCATTGCTTCCGCATGCTGTTGTGGATTGGATGATGTCTAACGCAATGCATTTTAATGCCAGCTTTAGTGCTCACTAAGTTTGGAATGATTACGATTTTAAAAACGCCATTTATGCTCACCAAGTCTTTTAAAAATACAATAAAAACAGTAATGGTGTGACATGTTTGTAATATTTAACCTGTTAACTGTTACTCATATTTTTGAGCATAGACTTGAAAGTGCACGATCCAAACCTACATTTTTATAATTCATGAATGAAATCATTTTGTTGCATGACTTTGATGTGCCATTTTCATGGTAATGCAACGTTTGATTTTAAAATGGGCTTCAAAGGATGCATTTTTAGATTTTAAGTTTTAAAATATATTATTTCTGATGATTACTAAAGTGTGATAGAGAAAAAGGCAACAAAGATGACTTTTTTTTTTTTTTTTTTTTTTTTTTTTTTTTGCAAAATCGTGTAACAAAATGTCACGAATTATGAAAATGTAGGTTTGGATCATGTACTTTCAAGTCTATTATTTTAACAGGTTTTCCATGTGGATATGTATTCAAATGTAATTTATTCCTGCGATCAAATATGATATTTTTTTTGTGTCAAATGATCCTTCGGAAATCACTCTATTATGCTGATTTGCTGCACAAAAAACATTTCTTATTATTATCAATGTTGAAAACGGTTGTGCTGCTTCATATTTTATTGGAAACCTTGATACACGTCCATTCAAAGGTAAAAAAAACAAAACAAGCATGCTTTAAATTGATCAAAAGTGACAGCAAATACATTTTGAATGCAAATTAATGCTTCTATTCGTCAGTATAATTTATAACCGTTTCCACAAAAACATAAAAAGCTGCAAAAACTGTTTTCAACATTGATAATAATAACCATTATTAATAATTGAGCAGCAAATCAGTATATTCTGAAGGGTCATGTGACACTGATGGAAATCAAGCTGTGAATCACAGGAATAAATTACATTTAAACACATATTCACATAGAAAGCACTTATTTTAGTTTGTAATAATATGTCATAATTTTACTGTATTGTTGATCATTTAAATGCGTCATTGGTGAGCCTTAATTCAATAAATCTTCCAAACTTTGGACTTCCCTTTCCTCTAACATGAGCAAATCCCTGCAGTCCTGTAGGTTTGGATCATGTTTGTGCGTCTGCTGCATGCGTCTGAGGAAACATGATCAGCAGAAGTTGTGTTTCTGTTTGCAATCCTCTTTTAGTTGTTTTCTGTGGTGGTCCCATCTATGATTTGCTCTTCGGCTTTGCTTTATCGAGCTGATAAAAGTGCATGATGAACTTGAGGAGATAGTGGAGATGCACGTCTCTGGTTTTTCCTCTCATCTGCTTTCTCTTGGCGTCTCTAGAGTGAAATCCTTTCCCATCACCTACAGAGGAATCTGGTGTACTTGGACAGCCAGGTGAGGGCCTTTCCTGTTTCTCACTTCCTGTCTGTCTCTCTCTCTCTCTCATTGTCTTCTTTCTCTCCAGCGCAGATCAAACCCGAGCGTTTTCTCTGTTCTCCGGCCCTCGGTGCATCCGCTGCGGTTCTTAGTTCAGGAGAAGTTCTGCGTCTGTTGAAAGCAGACGGAAAAGCATTTTTAGCAACATGACACGAATATTGATTAATCTTTATTGTTTAGTTTGTCAGGTTTAATTCTTAATTGATCTATCTTTTTGAAAAGGGCAACTCCGAATGATCCATTATCCAGCAAATGTTCTTCATTTTCACGTTGCATTGCATTGCTGAAGTGCACACAGTCGTTATTCTGGACTAAGCGAACGCACGAGTAGCAGACATGTGATGTTTGAGAGGGTCAGAAGCTGTAAAAACACAGTGCTTTGATAACGGCTGTTCCTCCTCCTCCTCATGCACTAGATGAAGGAGAATGAGCCGGTAATCTTCATGATTCACACTATGATTGAGAACTCGGCGCCAAGGCCGCAACTGTACCAGCAAGTAAGGTCTTGGAACACACGGTTGTTATGCTCCTCCCCTCCCGTCATTTGGCCCCGCCTCTTTGTCGAAGCTCCACCCCCTCACTGCCCCATCCTGTGTCGGTATCGTTCCAGCACATCCCATTGGTGTTTCTTGTTGTTGTTGTTTTCCTGTTGAAAGTGGAAGTGTTATTGGCATGGCTTGAAGGTGCTAATGTGCCGTTCATTAGCAATGGCTTCATCCATCACGCCGGCGTTCATGTGTTAGCACACACGAGCTAAATAAACACTGAGAGCCGATCTGAATCCACTCAGTTTTGAAACAACGAAAGCGTTATCTGTTATTGGTGTGAATGGGCCTTCATTAGACAGAAACCCAGTCACGTCGTGTGAATTGTTGGCTTTGTAAAGTCAGCGAACGGGTCAAAGTTGAAGTGTAAAGTGCTTATTAAGAGTTAAATAATCCCAATGTCGTAAGCACAAAAATGTAGTTTTAATAAAATTATAGCAATATGCCGTTTTCATTACTTATAAGTGCTCATTTGAACTTAATTAAAAAAATATTAGTATTTTGTATGTACATTTTTGTGCTTGTGACAATGGGATTTCTTTAAGTCTTTATTGACCATAAAAAAAAAAAAAAAAAAAAAATATAAATATATATATATATATATATATATATATATATATATATATATATATATATATATATATATATATATATATATATATATATATATAAATAATTGTTTTAACAAGCCATGAAACTTTTTTTTTTTTTGCAATGTTTTTATTAAAACTATATTTTTGTGCTTACAATAATGGGGTTATTTCACTTATTATTTTATTATAGTTTCACCGGCAGCACTATGATCCAAAAACTAAAAAAGTCGATTTTATACATAATATATTGGAGATATATTCATTTTTTGTACATAAAATCCATTTTAGTGGCTTAATGTGAAGAATATTCCACAAACGGTCTGGAAAAATAAAAATAAATTGGTGGCGAACCAATTTTCACTTAGAAAATGCTAGTAAATTTGACAAATAATTACAAAGAAATGGCAAACATCAGATATAAACTAGAAGATTTTGTACATAAAATATATATATATTTTTTTGCTAAATGTATTTATTTTAGTAGCTCAATTGGCTAAAATTGGTTAAATTTCATAAGTGCACTAAAGTGTAATTATTCTCAAGTATAAATCTTTCTAAGTATACCTTAGTAGAGTAGAATAACAACTGGTGTGCGTGTTTATTTCGTGCTGTACCTCGTAAAGAGGAAGAGATGTTCGCTTCACATGCCAGCGATCTGTCACTACACATTAAAGAGAGACAAAACTGAAAAAAAAAAAGCATTTACTGCTCTGTCTTGTCTGACGGCGTGTTGTCAGCGATGTATTTTTCACTGCGTGAGAACGTGATGATGTGTGGCTTGTCAGACATAACAGAAACTAAGAGGGGGCGGGTCTTTGCGAAAGGTCTTCGTAAGTCAACAGAAGTTGTTTTTTTCCCTGTGTTTTTCCCTGGCTTTGGGATTCAGTCTGTAGTTTTCATTAGTCTCACAAACTCGAGGACTGACAGACTCGACCGAGAGGGACGTCTGTGGGGAACATCTGAAACCTGCTTCACGAGAGCATCACCCTCCGAAACTCACCTCCAGATCGGTTTCATTTTACTCAGAACATGAGTGTGGACGGATTCCCAAACTCTGTGTTTGTGTCCCTTAGCGCTGTTAAGAGTTGTGTGATCTTTTTTATTTTTTTCTGTTTTTAATGCACCAGATGGTGCTGAAGCAGCTTTATTTCTGTGATGAGATGATTCATATCTACATAAACTCATCCGGCTGCGGAAAACCGGGAATGTGTGTGTGTGTGTGTGTGTGTGTGTGCACTGCAAAAAATTCTTACTGTGTTTTTCTAAACCTCCTTAAATCAATATACATTTACTTAAATATCTTAAGTCTTAAATAGTATCTTAAAAACAAATTGTTTAACACAAAAAAATATCTGTAACACTTTACTTGAAGCCTGTATAATTAATATTGCTTTTCTTATCAGCCATGAAATTTAGCAATTTTTTTTTTTACTTTTAATACTTTTTAGTGGTTTTTTTACAGTAGCATTGTTCAGATTATTAATTTGTATACGTTCACTCACTGCATCATATATATAACCTACAAAAAATATCTATATTTCTATATAAAATGTTAGATATTCATATTTTGTGCATAATATATATTCATTTTATTATCTTAATGTGAAGAATATTCCATAAATGCACTAAAAAAAGGAAACAGAAAAATCACACACAAAGCACAAGTACATTTATTTGAAACCTCTCTATATAATTTATAAATAAGACCAAGTTAAATTTAAATTAATATTTTTTACCAGCCATGATAATTTTTTTATTTTGCATTATTTTTACTAAAACAATATTTTTGTGCATACGAGATGTAATTATTTATTTTATTTTATTTATTATTTATTTTTTACCTAAATTCTTGTATAATGAATCTACAAGCCATTTTTACAAACTCAGATGCATTGAAAAAGGAAACTTACCCTTTATTTTGTTATTAATTATGGGTGTTGTCTTTAAGTTTTGATATTTCTTAAAGGAACACTCCACCGTTTTTTGAAATAGGGCTTATTCACATTATTTCCTACATTTAGATAAGGTGGGCAAATGCATTTTTGTGTCAGTGCATGCATTGTTTTAGTTTGACTGGGTCGGCGTTAGCTTAGCTTAGCACAATGAATGGAATCCTTTGTTGCCAGCTAGCATGGCCGGAGTAAAAGTGATCGAAAAAAAAAAAAAAACCCACATAATTACTTCTTGTGGCCTGCGTATTCACAACGAGTACAAATAGCGATCCAGATTAACACTAGGCGATTTCCTAGGCAGATATTGACTTGGGACTATATTATGGGGAAGCACAGGTGAAGCACTGCTACTTCGGCGCAGAGAATCACGCAACACATGAAAACATCAACTCTATGTGAATACAGGTATAATATGGGTCGATCTATACATGCGTCATGATTAAAATAATCACTTACTCTGTGGACAGCTGTCCATTTGGTCCAAAAATCGAGTACTGCAGAATGGATCAGCACCGTGAAATCCTCTGTAGATGTGACACACACAACTTCGGGCACGCTCATCTTGATCTGACGTGTTGAGCCTGGTCATCAATGGCAAAAACATGTCCCACTCTCTACAGCACAGACACTCTATTTCCGTCGGTTATAGATTGGCATATTCCCCCACATTCACACCACCAGTTCATGTTGGCTCTCATCCTCACGTCCTCAGGCTGTTGAGCGAACGCAACCTCCTCCTCCTGTCGTTCTATTTCTAAAGCACGCAGCTCGTCTTCTGTAAACTCTGGTTCAAATAGGTATGGTTCTGGTTCTTGACTGTCTGAGAAGTCACCCTCCTCGTCTCTCTCAAAATCAGCCATGTTCATCGCCATTCGTGTACTGTAAGGAAAACAGCCAGGCAGCTACTATTCACGCCGGTATGTTGACGGAAGTCGTGGGATTTCATGTGTTGCGTGATATCTCTGCGCTGAAGTAGCAGTGCTTCGCCTAAGCAGCAGTGCTTCGCCTGTGCTTCCCCATAATATAGTCCCAAGTCAATATCTGCCTAGGAAATCGCCTAGTGTTAATCTGGATCGCTATTTGTACTCGTTGTGAATACGCAGGCCACAAGAAGTAATTAGGTGGGTTTCTTTTATTTTTTTGATCACTTTTACACAGGCCATGCTAGCTGGCAACAAAGGATTCCATTCATTGTGCTAAGCTAAGCTAACGCCGACCCAGTCAAACTAAAACAATGCATGCACTGACACAAAAATGCATTTGCCCACCTATCTAAATGTAGGAAATAATGTGAATAAGCCCTATTTCAAAAAACGGTGGAGTGTTCCTTTAAATGCAGTAAGAAACCAGGAAGGAAAGATGGGTAATTCATTTTTTTTATTTTTTTGCTTTTTAGCATGATTTTCATTTTAGTTTCCTAATGTGAAATATTTTCCCTCAATGCATTATAAAAGTAATGCATTAATTATGCCTTGTAACATACCTTAAATGCATTGTATTATCTCGTGAATAATTAAAACCACAGTTATAAAACATTATAATACTTAATTCTATTCATTGTTACACTTTTAGAAAGAATGCATTAAAACACACAGCAAACAACCGTTTCAGGTGTAACAAGGAATCTGGAAATATTATAGTGCATTTTAACTTTGTTTACAATTATTTATGAAGATATATAATACATTATAATGTGCATTGTGGATACCTTTATAATGCATTATGCATAAAAGCTTCATTCAAGTAAAGAGTTACCAAAATATCATAAAAGGGGGGAAAAACAAATAAGCGTAATTTTGCTTCTCAGGTAAATGTATTTTGATTCAAGTGTGTTTAGATGTTTGTACTAGAAAATTGTACAAAGACACTAAGCAAGAAAGTCATTTTCTGCAGTGTGGACCTGTACATGTGTAAAAATGTGTTTCAAACTTTCCCATTTGCTTCCTCGGAGCTGTTTGGACGGGGTTTGCATGTTTCATGTGGATTGTTTGGTTCGTGTCAGTCCCAGTGCTTCTGTATGCAGTGTGACTGTATATAAAGATCCCTGTTGCACAGCATTTAGTATATTGCACCGGCTTCAAATGTTAGAGGATTTACTGAAGTTACTGTAGTAAAAAGTTCCTTATTTAAAGTCTCTGACGGTATGTTGATGAGTAAGTTGCATGTACTGCAGTAGAAACTCAACTGCACACAGGCTCACGTTGCTTGCTCCATTGCTTCATGCACAGAGTCTCAAAGCAGTCTAGAGCGATGAATTATATAATGCACATCATATCTGACATTATTTCCTTTGATTTCAGCAGATGAGCCCTGAAGAGTACAGAGAAAACACCTACTTATTCAGACCCGAGGAGCTGGACATTGATGTAAGCTTAAGCCGACTCTCTTCCTGTAAACTGATCGTTGCTATTAGTGTATGATCACATTGTAACAATTAATATTTAAACTAGTGCTTCTGTTAAACATTCAGAGCAATATAGTATACAAAATCCAGTTATATAGAGCAATTTATACACTTTACGGAGGCATGAATTATCAAACATAGATGATTTAAAAAATTTGCAATGCAAATGATTAAACCACTTTTCAGGCAAATATAAAATGTTTAAAAATTATAATTTAGTAATTCTGTAGTTCATATTTAAAAATGCAGTTATTTTCAAAGAAAAATATATTTTTTATAATTTATTTTATATAATTATCAATTTAAAAAGCATTTGTTTGCTTTTCTTGACCCATTTTTCAATTTCTTTATATATATATATATACCAGAAGAATAAAAAATGCTGTTGAATAGTTATCAAGATTTATTATAGCGTTAGTAGATGATCCTTAATTTATCAAGCAACTTTTGAATGCATGAATAGAAATGAATATTGTCTAAATATGGAATCATAAAACTTTTAATAAAGTCTGACTGCAAACTTAAAGTAAATACTGCTCTGTACATCATTTAAAGCCTTTTAGGGTGTTGAAACGTACACATTATTCTAAAATATTTATTGTTTTTACACTTTAATAATTATCTTAAATTTTGATGTTTCATATGACACCAGGAAGGAAGGACTAGTATTTTATTTTACCGATTGTTGTATACTTATTATACATGCCGTTTTCATAACTACTGCACTGAATATCTGTACATTATAAAACATATTGATATGCATTGGCTTAAAAAGAATTCACTTGAATAGATGTGAGCTTGACTTTACCGTTGCAGGCGAAGTTAAGTCGACTGTGTGAGCAGGATAAAGTAGTGAGAACTCAAGAAGAAAAACTGCAGCAGCTCCACAGAGAAAAGGTAACGCACATCTTCATCCTGAGCGTGTCGCAGTGCATGGTGAAGCCCGTCTCGTTCACGCATGTGTGTGTGTGTGTGTGTTTGCAGCACACGCTGGAGACGGCCTTACTGTCGGCCAGTCAGGAGATCGAGATGAGCTCTGAAAACCCCACGGCCGTGCAGAGCGTCATCCAGCAGCGGGACGTCCTACAGAGCGGTCTGCTCAGCACCTGCAGAGAGCTGTCACGTGTCAACACTGTACGTCCCTCCAATACACATCGCTTGCTTTGATTGATGCAGTGATGCACACTCACCCATAATGCTGTGCTGCTGACAGGAGCTGGAGCGGAGCTTGAGAGAGTACGATCGACTGGAGGCGGACGTCACCATGGCCAAAACGAACCTGCTGGAGCAGCTCGAGGCCCTCGGGAGCCCACAGGTGACACATTAGGTTGACAGGGTGTCCGCGGGGTTTTAAAAAGTATTAAAAAGTGATAAATCAAAATGGTCAAATTTAAGGCCATTAAAAGTGTTAAATGTGGTCTCAGAGGTATTATTTTTTTCCAAATTAGGTATTATTTTTTCCAGACTATCAGGTGTCTTATTCTGATTGAAATTCTATCTGCGTTTGCGTTAGTTCGTTTATATGGGCTTTAGCATATCTGGGCACATAATCAAAGATCTTCCGTCTCCGTCTCATGCTGACGTCATATTCAGTGGTCGTTCGGCATCATCTCAGAACACTGCGCGCTCAACAGAAGTGGCTGGCTTACGTTTTATTTTAGACTTGCTTCAAGGCATATCTTCAATGACTGGACAACCATCGTCGTCTTCTTGGACAAATGCAATTTTTCTAATAGCTGGGTTAACGACCGGTAGTACCGAGGTCCCGTTCAAACCCGGTTCTTGACGCATACAACGCTATGATTTCCGCGAAGCAGAAAACGAGTACGGAATCTCAAAATCCAGTCATGTAAATTAAACTTACATTTTAATATGGACAGTCATGGAATATGTGAAAGCATAAATTAATCAAATCAAATCTCCATATGGACCAGTATCTGTAGTATTAAGCCGCAAAAGTTGTTTGAAATATGAATCCGTGTTCTGCGCGTCTCTGTGTGAATTAATGAATGACAGAGACGTGCAGGTTTATTTACTACATAGACTGAAGCGCATGACGCTTGCATTAATTTCAGCATCTGTTGTCTTCTCCTGTCAAAATAATCGAGTTAATTTAGAATTATTCATATTCACTTTCGAAAAAGCAGAAGACATACCGGTTTCTCCGGTAGTGGGCGGAGCTAATGGGCAAATAGAAATTTCAAAATGACAAATATGCATTCATTAGGCCTAAAAGAAAATTTTTACATAAGGGCATTGTGTTAGAAATATTACTATTATTTAGTAAAACGTATGTGATACTGCTACCACTGTTGCAAAAAAAATAAAAAACTTTATTTAAAAAAAAAATAAATCTCAATATTTCTCCCATGTTTTAATTTTAATAGCAAATCCCCTTTATTTACCAAACATAAAATGTGTTTAAATTTGATAAATTAAAAGACAAATTAAATTTGGGTGAAACTTGTTTACTGTTTTTCATAATTATATAACTTGTAGAAAAACTTTAAACACAATTCTAAATAAGTATAAAGAATGGCATTGGTTTTATTTTTAGTGCTAAAAAGTTATTTTTTTTTTATTACCAAATTTTTGTGTTTTGCTTTGTTACCGAAATTGGTACCGAGAATCGTGGATTTTCACTGGTATCGGTGCCGAATACTGAAATATTGGTACCGTGACAACACTAACAGGCAGGCTTATTGTTCGGTCTATCCATTTTCTCCATTGCACATTTTATGGTATTTGTTTTATTTTTATTTACTAAGTGAAATAAATGTGCAATATGCTGTCAACATCAGTCTCTAAATCTATTATTTGTTGTATGTTATATATGTCAAAATCTGTGTAAATAATAGAAAGGTCGCTGATTAACACTTGCAATTCAGTGTCGTGATGGTTTTAAAAAATATTCTGAAGGTAGTGAAAAAGGTATTAAAAAGTAGTAAATTTAACTTAAGGATTGCTGTATATACCCTGGTTGAATACTAGCTAAACAGTAATGTATATTGAAGATAGGTCCATTGACGTTGAGCTGAGGTGTGTGTGTGTGTGTGCGCAGACGGAGCCGCCCAGCCAAAAACACGTTCAGATCCAGAAGGAGTTGTGGCGGATTCAGGATGTGATGGAGGTGCTGAACAAGAACAAACCTAAGAGAAACGCAGAACCCAGTGAGAGAACCAGAACAACTCAACACACACCACAGTAACTGATACGAGCAACTGGAATGAGCTTTGCTCTTGTTTATACAGAATTATACATTTTTAAACCTTTTTATAATAAATATATAAAATCATATATTATTTAAGATTTATTTTTCAATTATTTTTTACATATGCTTTTTAATAAAAAAAAAATGTCATGGACGTATTTCTTTATAGTAACTTGCAATAACGCAAGACAGAAATATTAGTTTTTTTTAATTTCCATGTGTATTTTAAAATCTGTACATTAACATGAATTACTTAATATTTATCTTTGAATTATTATATTTGTACATGTATTTTTTACATGTCTTTTTCTTTCTTTGCAGTAATTTGCAATAATACATTTCCATTTTCTGATAAATAATTCTATATTCAGATTTTTACTTTTTTGTCAGATTTTAAATCAATAAATTTTCATATAATTTTTAAGAATTATTTTTTAATTATTGTACTCTTTTATATTTTTTTCATTCATTGTTCTTTATATTAATTATACCACAAAGCATAAATTATATATTTTTACATTTAAATTGTATAATTCTGTTTTTATATTAATACTTATTGTTTATATATATATATTGTTTAAGATTTATTTAAAAATATACTTTTCTTTATGAAAACTACTGTAATTTGCAGTAATAAAATAAAACTATACATTTTAAAACATTTATCCAGTTAACATAAATGTTCATATATTATGCAAGATTTAGTTTAAAATTATTACATTTTTATTACATTTTTTTTACAGTAATTTACAGTAACAACCGTTTTTATCAGTATTATTTTAGTATTAATTATGCTATTATTCAGTATATTTTATAGTATCTAATAGTGTTTTGAATTAGCCTTTTCCTTTAAATTTTGAAAGTTAAATTTAATTTATCTTTTGTAATTTTATTAGTATTTTTTTCTATTTCAGTTCAGCTTTAGTTTTAGTAATTTTCATTATTCAGCTTAAATTTGTTTCATTTCAATTAGTTAGCCAAGACAACATTTCTAATTTTCATTTAGGTTGTTATTTATATATTATTTCTGCTTTATATCAATGAACCATCGTTTTAATTTTAGTAAACACTAGTTGCATGAAGTGTTTCACTCTTCTTCTTCTGTATTTTTAGGTTTTCCTGGTGCAAACCCCCTGTCAAACCTGCATAAAAGTGAAGTAAGTGATTATTCCACACATCATGAGGATAATCATTGTCTAATTGTCACACACACACACACACACACACACACACTAACGATCCTCAGGACACCTGTACTGTGCTGCTTTGGTTGGTTGGTTGTTGCCCGTGTGCCGTTGTGTGCGCTGTGTAGGAGTCAGACTCAGTGCCTCCTCGTCCTCCTCTCCCGTACTCGTATGAGGGGGGAGACCGGCCGCCTCACGCCCCCCGCACAACCCCTCACCGGCCCGAGGACCGCAAGGCCGCCCAGCGCAACGGTGCCCACAGCGTAAGACGCAGCTGTGAACCCCATCCCATTTAACCCATCGCCATCACTTCAGAAGCCCAACATTAGTTTTGCTTTTAGATTTAGATGCATATTTCTGCCATTCTGCGATGACATGCCTTAGCTGAAAACACATCTGCTTTGTGTTGATTCCCCATTATCTCTGCCTCATCAGGAGATAATCAACCATTTCTGTCTGATTTCTGTCTGAAATTTTTATAGCATTTTTAATGACTACCCATAAATCATTTAAAGGGGTCATATAATGCTACATGCACTCTTACAAGTCGTTTGAACTGAAATTTGTGTTGGCAGTGTGTGTACACAACCACCTTGTAATGATAAAAATCCACCAAGTGTTTTATCTGTAATCTCTTTTAATGTTTTCCCCTTTCTCAAATCGAGCCGTCTGACTGTGTGACGTCACACGGCCGGAGGCCCCGCCCACGATTGTTTGATTGACAGGAGCATTTCAGCACAGACTTGACTTGTGTCTTACCTCAGAGTTTTGTTGTTGGATGTAATAATGAACACAGCAGTAGTCATTTACTCCCGAAATCCGAGCGACTGAAATCGCAGAGGATTAACTTACGTTTAGAGAATTGAAAGAATTGCACCCTTGATCTACTTAATTGCGTTTATGTTCGCGCTAATCCTTCATGATCCAGCCTCCAGCAGTGAGTATAATGTATTTAAATGAATCATTGAAAATCGCCTTTCCTAATAATGTGCTAATTAGCAAGTTTCACTATGAATGTGGCCAAAGTAAACAGTCTCTCAGAGAGCAGATCTGAAGAAAGGGGCGGAGTCAGCAGAGCTCATTAGCATTAAAGGAGAATCCCACAAACCAGCGTGTTTTGAAAAGAACTGTTTTTGACAGGGTAAAATTCATATTTTACACTACTATTGAGAAATTTTAAACAAACTATGTAACACACTTTTCATTAAGACCCTAATGTATCATATCAACTTGTGGAAAATGGGCATTATATGACCCCTTTAACATAAAAAACGATTTCTGACGGATTCAAATTAATTTTTACTGAAATTTTTGTATTTATATATATATATTTTTTTTTTATTTCTTATGGTGCGCTCACACCAGATGTGAATGAGGGATTGAACATGAGTGATTTACATGTTAAGTCGCGAATAGAAAGGCGCGAATAGAAAGGCGCGAATAGAAAGACGCGAATGAAGCGGCGCGAAAGACGCGATTCACGAGAATGACGCGAATTGTTAATTTACCCAAAACAAATTATATTTTATATTTTACCACTAAAGAGACGTCAGAGCCAGCGGCAAATGTCATAAGGACTAGACGAGTCGAGATTGCTCTCATCGGTAGCATGAGAACTGAAACCCCGCTGATCGTCTCCGAAATCATCTAAACATTTTTAAATAGGCGCTGTCTCTATAAATAAACCGCATATTTGGGTTTAAAACAACTACATGCCGCCTGAAATAAAAACAGAACTCAACCAATCAGAAGCCTCTCCCATGAAGCGAATTCGCGCACCCAACTACGAGCGAATAGCTCAATTTATTCGCACAAGTCGCGTCTGGTGTGAACGCACAGTTAGGCTATAAATTAGCACTTTTATATTATTTGATAATTTTTTTACTGATCACCTATGCATTATTTAGCATCAGAAACTATTTGACTGATTTTTTTTTTTTTTCAAAATTAAATGGAGAAACCATTAAAAATTTCTAAATGAAACAAATCAATTGAAATATTGAAATATTAAATGGTATAAATGATGTATCTGCATTATATCAGCCACCAACTCTTGAAAGACCAGCTTTTTAAGGAATATTTCACCCCCAAAAAGCCATTTCTGTCATCATTTACCCATCCTTATGTCATCGCTATCTTATATGGTGCTATTGTTTCCTGAGTAATGAAGAAATAGTTCATCGTTTTCATTTTAGGCCGAATATTGACACTATTTCAGTTATATTGGTTTTTATTCAAGTGCTTTTTGCTTTTTAACCCTTTTTTGTTTTTATCCTAACATTCATCGTTGAGTGCTCCCTGTATAATATTCGGTTTGTATCTCATCCTTGGTGAGGCTTAGTTTTTTTTTAATAGCATTTTTTGTTTTTAATTTGTAATTCGTGATCCTAACCTTCACGTAATGCCGGCAGAATCAGCAGGTCTTGTACAGTAAATCATGTGTAAATATGTGAAATCTCTGCTCTCAGGGGCCCGACTACAGACTGTATAAGAGCGAGCCGGAGCTCACCACGGTAGCTGAAGTCGACGAGAGCAACGGCGAAGACAAATCTGAGCAGACGGCAGAGAAAGAGTCGCCCGGTGTCACCAAAGGTGCCTGAAAAACATCTATACATTATGCATACATATCATTTAGAGTCTTAAAGGCCTTCCTGCTGATCTCTGATCTCTGTCTGTGTCTGTCAGGTGTAGTTTACACCGTCGGCATGGTCAGTCCCAGGAATAAATCACCCATGCCTGAATCGTCCACCATCGCCTCTTATGTCACCTTGAGAAAGAGCAAGAAACCTGATCCCAGAACAGTAAGTCTGGGGTTTATAAGGAACAATGTGGATTGTGTTTAACAAACGAGTGCCTTGCTGTGCATAGCATGGTGCTGGTTGGTTACATACTGCTTAGGTTTGGCTTAGCGTACATAAATAAACATTTGAAACAATAATATACCGCGCTGGTGACGTGACTTAAGCATGCAGTGATCATCTAAGAAATAAAATGTTCTTCTTGCATTTTAAATAAATGTTTATGAATTAATCTGCATATTCATATGTGCATAATATATGAATATACATATAATTGCATTTTTATAGTAAATAGTTACTTTTTTATACTAGTAATTGTATAATAATTTTGTATTAATATTTTGTGTTAATATATAAAAATGTATATTATGATTATATTAATTCAAAAATATTTGTCCAATTTATATGTGTGTATATATATTACATATTATTAAACATATATTGAATTACATTATATCATATATATGTATATGTATTTACTATAATATTTTATATTAACATATCTTAAATTAAATATATTAGTATTATATTTTATGCATATAATATTAATATAAATACTATGTTTTATATGCTAATTTTATATTTGTGTATATATGTATATATATATATATATGTGTGTGTGTGTGTGTGTGTGTGTGTGTGTGTGTGTATATATATATGTGTGTGTATATATGTGTATATGTATGTGTATATATGTGTGTGTGTGTATATATATATATATATATATATATATGTGTGTGTGTGTATGTATGTGTATATATATGTGTGTGTGTGTGTGTGTGTGTGTTTTTAGTATTTTATATTAGTATTTAATATGTATGTATTTGTTTATGCATATATAATATATGTATGTTTAGTCCCAGCCGCAGGACCGTCCTCACAGTGCGGTGGAGCACATGATTGGCGCAGCAGAGGTGGGCCGAACACGCATGAGCGTCGAGGAGCAGATGGAGCGAATCAGGAGGCACCAGCAGGGGGCGATACGTGAACGGAGGAGAGAGGACGGATCGCTGTCCCGAAGCCTCTCCTTCACTAAAGACAACCCCTACTACACCCTACAGGTACTGTACCTGTGCTGCAGAGGAGGTGGACTCGCTAGTAGAGTTTAAATAATCACAAATGCAATCAGTTTTGTGGAGCTGTCATTTCTGCATTTTAAACATGAGGTATGTTCTGATTGGCCGGGATCTTGTTGCCTGAGTGCATGTTAGTTGAGTGTTATCATCTGATGTTTGTAAATGCTCGGCCACATGAGTGAACAAGCTGGAATACATCAACAATAGATGTCGTATTCCCATCATGCATCTGGCCCTGTACTCTGTTTTCCGGCCATCTGTGAACATCTCCAGCGTCTCTTGCTCATTGCTTCATCTTCTGTGTGCGTTTGTCCCCTCAGATGCGTAAGAAGAGCCCGGCGATCTCTCCAGATGAGCTGGACGACCGCAGAGACACCAAACCGACCCATGCAGAAAAAAACTGCAAGAATACTGAAGATCTGGAATCTGGAAATGCCAACCTGGAGAAGAAGGTGTGTATATAATATGGAGATTAATCAATTACACTGGTGGATATTAAATTACTATTATACATTTTTATAAGTGCATGTTTTAATTAAACCCTTATCCATTAATAATGACTGGACAACTCATGGAAAAGGCATTCATTGTTCAAAGTCCCTGGAAATGCAGCATGTCTACTACAGTTTGGTTTGGGTTATTATAGTTAATTAAAACCTGAGCGTAAAAAATAAATGTCATTCCAGCTAGATGCTGATGAGACATTTCTTATTTTTATTTAATTTAAACTTGATTTACTAAAATTACTCAAACGGAAATAAATGCCAAAAAAGAAAACTATATGGACATATTTAAGAAAAAAAATCATTACTAAAACTGTAAAATTTAAATGCTAAATGCTAAATTTATATCCTATTTCAAGCTATGAATAGAAACTTAGTGATAATAAAATTACACTGCCAACATGTTAACATAAATGTAAGAAAAAAAATATTAAAAGTTAATAATTAATTATTAATTCTTGTTTTTGTATGCTCATTCATATTAATGTGTGCGTATTGGTATCAAGAATATCATTGGTACTGGTCTCATGAACACCCTTACATTTCATTTATTTTTAATTTCGAATCATTATATTATGTGATCATACATCTAAATATCCCTCACTAGGGAGCAGTGAGCACTCTATAGGGTCCCTGATGTAGGGTGTTTGTGTCTGTGCTCAGGAGAGAGCGCTCCTGTCCCGATCGGCCTCTGTTAAAGAGTATCTCCTGAAGTGCGCGGGGCCAAAACCAGTGCTGAACAGGGACCAGACAGAGCCCAGATGTGTGAGTCCACTGGAGTACCGCAGGACCCTGGCCACTCAGAACAGGTACGAATCACTGCACACTGATCTGGACACACACACACACACACGTGTCGCTTCAGAACGGAGGATAGAGCGCTCTGTGCTGTGTGTGTCAGCTTACAGACGGCCCTCATGGTACGCGTGGGCACTGAGGAAGACGAGGAGGAGGAGGAGGATGAAGAGAAGCCCTCCAGTCAACAGCAGGACGTGTCTTATGAGCTGACCAACAGCAAACACGGCACGCTGACGTCAGGTGAAGATGAGCGCTCCAGATACACTCCATTAACCTGCGTTCAAAACCTTCTCCCCCTTCAAACCCTAAACCTGTTGTGCATTTGTGTTTTATAACTTCTCAGCAGATTCCAGTGAATCATATGTTAATTCATATATTCAATTATATATATATACCGTATTTTTCGGACTATAAGTCGCACCTTAAGTCGCAAGTTGCATCAGTCTAAAAATACGTCATGATGAGGAAAAAAACATATAAGTCGCACTGGACTATAAGTTGCATTTATTTAGAACCAAGAAAAAACATTACCGTCTCCAGCCACCAGAGGGCGCTCTATGTGTTGAGTATAGACTACAGGAGAACTGAGCAGCATAGAGCGCCCTCTGGCGGCTGGAGACGGTAATGTTTTCTCTTGGTTCATTTCTCTTAGTTCATGTCAAATTAATTTTGATAAATAAGTCGCACCTGACTATAAGTCGCAGGACCAGCCAAACTATGAAAAAAAGTGTGACTTATAGTCCGGAAAATACGGTATATTAAATATGCCTTAATATATAGTGAAATACCTCTATAGTTACAACCTCGACTCATTTATGTTTAAAATTCTGCTGTATGTTAATACCACTAACACTAAATTGTTTAATTTGCTATTAGTGAATAATGCATTACTTTGCATATGTATTGATTTATATTAGGGATGCACCTATACTGCGCTCCTGTACTTGTACTCATTAAAATAGCAAGAGCCGAAGCCACACAGCATGTGAACAGTGCAGTTTTCAGGTGAACAACAGAGAGCAGAATGAAGTTATTAGAGATTACGGATGTCTGTGAAGTACATGCATGTAATGCATATGATATTAAACATTCAGTATTCATGCCTGTATAGCTGATGAGCGCGAGCTGAAAAGCAAAGCATGCAGGATTGAGCATGCAATCTCTGTGTAGTTCAGTCAGATTAAGATTAAGTTTATTTATATACATTATTGACCATACTGTACGATTACAATGCAAATGTGTGCACGTGCTGGGCATGTTTTGGCTTGTTGACGTTAATTGCATTATATGAGTCACTTTGGAATATAAGTCATAGCACATTTCAGATGATAAAAAAACATGACTTATGTTTCAGAAAATATGTTCATCACTGTTAGTAGATTTGTGTAGAGGCTAACCGGTAATTCCTTTCATTATTGCAGGAAAACGGCTTGTGATTACAAGTACAGAGCCTCTAATGCTGTTAACTTAAAGATGAAGCACCATAGAGCAAAAACATGAGCAGTGAGAGTAGCTCAAGCTTGGAGAATACATTTTAATTGACATAAGTGTGAAAATAACTGAAGGAAATATCCATTTGTTTAATAAACTAAGACAACTAACATACATATGCTTTTGCTTTCTGTACCTGGTATTTTTATTACAAATGAAATAAGTATCCGTATCGACCTCGTTCTGAAAAAAGTGGAATGGGTGCATCCCTACTTGAAATGTTAATTTATAAAATAAAGTATTTATAAATTACCTATATATTAATTTATATACGTATTCATTTAAATAGCTATATGTGACCCTGGACCATAAAACTTTATAAAAACTTAGCGTCAATTTTATATAAGATTTCCATTGATGTATGGTTTATTAGGATCAGACAATATTTGGCCGAGAGACAACTATTTGAAAATCTAGAATCTGAGGGTGCAAAAAAATCTAAATATTGATAAAATCATTATCCAAATGAATTCTTAGCAATGAAAATTACTAATCAAAACTTATTTTTTTATATATATATTTTCGGGTTGAAAATGTCCATAATATCTTCATGGAACATGATCTTCATATCCTAATGATTTTTGGCATAAAAGAAACATCTAGACTGCTTTTGTGCTCCAGGGTCACATATGATTATGACTTGCATATTAAATTATGATTCACTAAAAAGAATCGGTTCAAAGGAGTCTTTTGAATGTCATTAGACTCTTTCAGTTCTTTTAAAAACAGAGGCGTTTCTGGATAAGAAGTCTTGATTCAGTGTCCTGCTTGAACATGTGTGTGTGATTAACCATGTCTGTCTGTCTGCATGCGCTGTGGGGTTTGCAGTGAACAGTCTGTCGACTCCGCCCCAATCTCCAAGCTCCTCCTCCTCTCCCCCTCCTCCGCCCTCCCCCCCACAGCTGACGGACGGATCGCACTTCATGTGTGTGTGAGAGGAGAGACGGACGAGTAAGACACACACATCAGACGTCACTGCGTTGTGTTTGTAATGACTCTCCAGCGTTTCATGCCAGCTTACAGGAGGCGTTTTCTGAAGGGTTTAACTGCATCATAAATACAAGTGTGTGTGTGTGTGTGTGTGTGTGTGTGTGTGTGTGTGTGTGTGTGTGTGTGTGATCTGTCTGTTCTCAGAGGAAAATGAAGGATCGTCTCAAATGAAGCAGTAATTAGCTTTCCAACTAGAGTTCATTAGCTTCATAGAGTCTCAGTGAGCATAAAGCTTCTCTAATTAACAGTGCAATTAAGAGTTATTCAGACATCACTGCACATGACAACACGCTCACACACACAGATACAGTATATACATATGCTGATATTTCTATCGACAATATAAAGAGTTATGATTTGTATTACTTGCATGAACACATGCCTTTAAATTGATGTTCTGTGGAACGGAGCGTTTTGCATTTTTATTGATTTATTTTTTGTCAGCAAGTGAAGCAAATTAAATAAAAATGCTATTTGTGTTACTTGATGAAAACAGCTCGGGTGCTGTGATGTAGATGCAACAATTCATGCATTATTTCACTTCCAGAATGTCTTCTTTAATGCATCGAGATCACAGAGAAATGCCCGAGTCATGTTTGTCTCCAAAATCAAAAGAAAAACATGAGTTATATTGTTGCATCACGAAAAAGCTTTTGGGAGCAATTACAATTTTTTTTTTTATTATTATTACAATTTTTTTTACAATTTAGAACAAATACTTTTTTTTTTTTTTTTTGCATAATGAAATGTATATGTTGCTTCATAAAAATGCTTTTGGGTGCAATTATTATTATTTTCTATTTTATTTTTTTTATTACAATTTAGAACAATGTATTACCCTTTTCTTCTTTTTTTTTTTTTTTTTTGCATTATGAAATTATAGTTTCCTCTAAACTAAGTCATGAAAATCACCCATTTGGATGCCATTTTTAAAATTAAAATTAGCATGAATAACAGTATAATTAAATTCAGTATTCAACAAATGCTAGCATAGTTTATTTTTATATTTTAATGTACTTTCATTTAAATTAAAATAATGCATCTTTTAATTATAGTCATCAGATTTTTTATTTTATGTTTTTTGCATTTCAGTAACAAGATTGTGTAGGAAATGTGCTTAATTTCCTGGAAATTAATGTGCATATATATATATATTATATATAATCTTTTTTTTTTTTTTTTTTTCTTTCTTTGAGTTGTATTTAGATATTAACATGTAAATATATCTTAAATATAAGTGTGTAAAATGTTGTTGTTCTGTGTGTCCAGCAGCCCCTCCACCCACATCAGTGAAGCATGTGAGAGGACGTCCCACCGTGAGCCACACACATCATCATCATCATCATGAGACAGACAGGAAGTGCCGCCCATCAGCTGACCGACACACAGCGACGTCCAGGCCTTAGTTCACACGATTCATTTATAGTGCTTATTTATATTCCTATTGTTCCCTTTTGTTTTCTGTAGACCCCAGAGTTGAGTTGTGTTTGATTGGAGGTGCTATTAAACTCTCTCTGATGTACATTACAGCACCCAGACTCTCTCTCTCAACAGGAAGTGGAGCGTAAAGCCCACTTATTTAATTCGGACTGCCGAGGGTTGTGTTCATCGTTTGCTTGTTTTTATATGGATTTTAATCAGTCGCTCCCGGTTTTATCTATTGTTGGTCGACGCGATTTTTAGTACTCATATCTTTTGCACTGTACGACACCCATCGTTGCTTTTTTGATATCAGAGGATTTATGTATAAACGATGTACAACTATAAACTTTCAATAAGGTGCCACCGTACTGCTGCCGAAGGACAGGATTTGTAAATGATCTGTATGTTGGATAGTCCACAATAGCCACCACACTGTTTCCCGACACACTCATGAATGTTCCAGCTTATGTTTTATTTTTCTATGGCTGAGAGATATTTAAGTAGAGAGACGAGTACAGCGTATTACCATTTTAAGAAGAGTATTTCAGAGGTTTGAGGAGCAAGCGTTTATAACGGTTGATAAAGCAATAAGCAGGGTTTGGTGTTCAACTTTGATGTATAAACTGTAAAGTTCATGATGTATATACTGTACACCATTCTATGAGCAGAGCAGACACACAGAAGAGGTTATGTATCAGAGTCAATATGCAAATGTTCATATTTCATCTGTTTTATATCATGTGAAATAAATGTTGATGTTCTTATACAGTATATTCAAAAAGCTTTTGATTCCTTTTTTTCCATCTGATTACTGGAGAGTGTGTGTGTGTGTGGGTGGGCGTACATGTGTAGTCAATCAAAATGAGGGTGTGTGTGTGTGTGTGTGTGTATATATATATATATATATATATATATATATATATATATATATATATATATACACACACGATAAGTTTGATAAGCAAGTTTTTTTTTATTTTAAACAAATATAATGTACACAAACATATACTTTATTTGTATTAAATTTATATAGAATATGCATTTTTGTTAACTTAAAATTTTAATTAAAAAATATATAATTTTATATAACAAAATTAGAAACCAAAAATTCTAAGTAATTTTTACTTTTAAGTAAAAAAAAATATATATATTATACTGTTATAAAGCACTTTAAGTGTATACAGTGTGCAAGTGTTAGCATTTTAATTCACTTAAAAATAATTGTATTAATATTGTAAAGAACATATGTTAAAATGTATAAAATTATATATAAACTATATATTTTCTATATGCATTTTGATTAACTTAAAATTATTTTTAAAAATACAAATTATTTTATAATAAAAGAAAAACAATAGTACAATTTACTTTAGGTATCATTTTGTTATTAATACATGTTTAGGACAAGAACATTATATATATATATATATATATATATATATATATATATATATATGTGTGTGTGTGTGTGTGTGTGTGTGTGTGTGTGTGTGTGTGTGTGTGTGTGTGTGTATGTATATAAACACGCTTCTAACTTTAATAATTGTAAAGTTTTCATCTATGTTGGCTATAATGCATTCCTCTTGCGATTTTGATATTTATTCAAATAAACTGTCAAAACATCTGTAAAATTGTTATTTTCACTACTGTAAATGGGCTCACACCATTGATTTACTATAAAGAGAACATGTATAGATCAGTGTTCATATTTGTTTTAATAAACATCAAAAATCTAAAAGGTGTGCATTATAGATGACACCTGGATTTATGACCCATTTGAGTCATTCTCTTCAAATGCTGTTGAAGTTAGAAACGTGTACCAATGTATGCAATGTAACTTTAGTGACGGTCCCTAAATTTGACAACAAGATAGATACTGTCAAGTATTCAAATGTGAGCAGTATTTACATTCTTTTACATTTTGTCACCATCTGCTGGTTTGATGAACACAGTGAAGATCATAGAGACCGGAAACTGACGCCATCTAGTGCTGTTTTCCAGGAAGAGACGATTTAAAGGCCAGAAAGGCTCATCTGACTCATTTATATTTTCAGTTTTGAACTAGATTCGTGTGATATCGGGGTAAATAATGAGTCTGGAAACCCCCCACCTGAGACACACGAGAAAAGCTGCAGAGAAAACTTTCTGATAACAGAAAAACACGTAGGATGCACTTCCGCTGCAGTTTCTGCTTATTAACCGATTTTATTTATTATACATATCAATAAAACTGTGCTATAAAGACGATTTTGTTTTAAATTAACATTGCCAAATATTTCTACAAACATTTTAATTAAATGTCACGTGGTGTGTAACTACAAAATAACATTTCCATTTTTTTTTAATTTTTTTTTTTTACAAATATGTTATGTCGTATTTAACAAGTAGAATCACTTTATTTATGGTGCTTTAGGAAAGAATAATAATAATAATAATACATGTTTGTATTACGATTTCGAGTCTTTTAATAAACGTTTTTACACTTTTTGATGTAATTATATCAACACCTGTTTTCGAGTATGAATTAGTACATTTTTAGTTTTTTAATCCAGCCAGAAACTTTCCCAAATAACTAAGGAATTTCGTATTTGCAGCTCAATATATCTTTATTGTGTTGTATAACGATATAATTCCTGTATTTTACTTCTTAAAGAGGTGTAAATAAATTAATATTAAATTAGTTTGAAATTAAGGCCTCCTTATGAATGAACACAGGTGAGATTACCGTGTCATTTTGATATTTCGCTTTTGTAATGGAAACTTTTCGGCTTTATCATGTATATTTAGGGTTGCGAGCACGTGGAGGCATTCATAATAAGCGCTGACGTCACGCTCGCTCCTCCCCGCGCGCCCCCGATCAGCCGTTCCACGATCCGTCCGCTCGCTGAAAGTCTCCGCGTTTCACCCGTTTCACCGTCGCTTAAACCCGACCAGACCGCGCGCACACGAGCGGAACCCGATGGCTTCGACGACTTCTGACGGTTCCGAGCAAGAGTCGCCGAACCCGAGCGAACAAAGCGGCGACGGGAGCGAGTCAGGCCTGCGCGCCGCCGATCCGGAACCGGCCGTTAAGATGGACGGAGCGGAGACGGACGAGAAGCCCAACGGACACGAGTCTACAGAACAAAGCCCGGAGGAAGCCACGCGGGGAGACGGCGGCAACGACGAGACCGAGGTGGAGCCGGAGAAAGAGCCGCAGAAGAGCCCCGGCAGCGCGGACGGGACGACGGAGCGGATGAAGAGAGAACAAAGAGAGGAGGAGAGCGCGCCCTCACCGGCGGAGAAAAACAGCAGCGGCGGCGGAATGAAGAGGCGTGCGAGTCTGGAGATGATGAGCTTATCGTCGGACGGAGAGCCGCTTAGCCGCATGGACTCCGAGGACAGGTGCGTGTGCTGCCTCAGATACTTCACCGATACTTCACCGATATAATCCGACGTTTAATATCAGCTCTGTTGATTAATGACGCGTTTATGTTCTGTTTTTATGAACACACAACTCTCGCGCGCGACAAATGTGCAGACTAAGCCCACAACAAAGATCATTCAGATCAGAAAATACTATATCAATGGCAGAAATAACAACAATATTACCAGCAATAATTCCTGTAATATTCATGAGGCAAGTTGTATAGTTTTATGGTCATTTGTTTACTGTTGACTTAGTTATTTTTGGCAAAAATAAGTGAAACAAAATAATATATTCTGCCACTACCTGGTAATAATAATATTAATAATGCTATTATTATTAATTAATATTATTATATTATTAATATTAATAATTAGTTTAGTCAAAAAGCACAAATTAAATTAATATCTGTTTTGTGAATGCATGGTTTAACCATTATAAAATATATATATATTCATAAGGCGTATATTGTTTAGTGTTAATGTAACTTATTTACTATTAGTAATGTTGTCAAAAGCAGACATCAGTCATATGAGATCAGTTCTGCACACATGTGGTCTAACCACAAAGTAAAAATATATATATATATATATCTATACATAATATTCATAAGACGTAAGTCTTATGGTCATTCATGTACTGTTGATTATTTTGTCAAAAAGAAGAAATCGATATCTGTAATGAAAGTAAATGGTACATGTACAAAAAAATCAATATTCATAAAGCATATTCTTGTGGTCATTTATTTACTGTTCACTTGTCAAAAAGCAGAACTTAAAATCTGTTCTGCTTTGTTGTTGGGCACTTGCGTTTGTCATAATGCAATGTTTAAAAAAATATAAGCTATATTTCTGACCCATGAGATAATTTACTTCACATGTAAATAACGTTCACAAGTCCTTTTCTTTAGAAACCCATCAATTGTGTCAAAAGCAGACATAAAACCATTACGATTGGTTTTGCACATCAAACACTTGAACATCAGTATACATTTGTATTGGTGATGAAATAACATCGATCTGTTTTTAGTGTTTATAGCACAACAATCCCAGGTGTATTTTAACTTCAAGTCTAATTTGAACTGTTGTCCCTTCAATAACTATTCAATCCAGAGTAATTCTGTACCATAAAACTCATTTAAATGTGTTTGCCAATGAAAAACAAGAACTCTTTGAACAGTAACTTTCATTGTACGAAAGGAAGATCTAGTGAAAGAGAGCGTTGTAGCTTATACGAGTATTTTATCTATCAGGATGAAGCACAGGCACAGCAGTTGTTGGCCCGAGAAGTTGATGACTGCCGGTTTTTGCCTTATCAAATGGAGCGCTTTGCTTTGATCTGGTTTTACGTCATCCGGCCCGCTCGAACCCGTGAGACCTTTCATCTTATGGGTGTGTCGGTGCATGTGTTTTATGGCGCTTTCTGACGAGGTGCTTGATATCATCATCTGCCTTTATCATGCCAGGGCGCCTCTTTTAATATTATTGGTCTTGGATTCCTCATCGTCTGTCGTGCTGTAGACATCCTGGCTCGCAGCACATGGGAAATCTCCATAGATTATCCGCAGGCACAATGGAACGAATTCACGGTGAACACATTATATAGGTCAGCTCTGCTCGGATGGGGATCCCTTGCAGCTTTGAGGAGCTTTCACTGGGAATAAAGCTCTTAAAATCTGAGTGGAGGCCCTGAGCCCTGCTGTTCGGGCAGCTGGAGGGATTCAATCTAACTGTTGTATGACCCAGACCACACGACAACTGGTGGATGAGACAAGACGTGCCTTTATAGCACAGCTCAGGTCTCATTTAGAAATGTTCAGATCCACAAGTAGGTTATTCAGCAGAAGCAGGCGCAGATGTTATATATTCCCAAAGAGATAGTTCACCCAAAAAATCGTTTACTTAACCTAGATGAGTTTCTTTCTTCTGTTGAACACAAAAGATGTAGGTAACCAAAGAGTTAATGGTAGCTATTGACTTCCATAGTATGTCTTTGCAAACTATGCTACCATCAACTCTTTGGTAACCAGTATTCTTCAGAATATAATCTTTTGTATTCAACAGAAGAAAGAAGCTCACACAGGTGTGAAACGACATGAGGGTGAGTAAATGACAGAATTTCCATTTTTGGGTTAACTAACTATCCCTTTAAATGGCAATATTTGACCGCTGGCAGAATTTTCTGTGGTTTTATAACCAGTGTCTAATGTGAACACATCTGATTGGGTATTGCATTCATGCACTCAACAGATATGTGTGCAATTGGTTACAATGCTGCAAAAGCAAAGAAATATTTGATTGGACGAGATCTAAATCTAATGATGCAATTGACACTTCATTCAATTTCAGCTTTATCGCAAGAGTCCTAATACATTTAGTTTAATTGAACAGACATTAGTGCCTCATTATCTTCAGTTTGGGGAGGGGGAATTTTATGTTTATTAATTTTCAATCTTGATAACAAATAATTTAGATAATTAGTTAAAATGTCAATGAGCATATAGTTTCAGGTAAAAGTAGTTTTGTGGATCACAAAAGTTGTTGTTGGGTGAAATGCTTGCATCATTTGTTGCTTCGCATGAGGAACCAATCTAAATTTATATTGCATAATCTAAAAAATTTTATTAACATAAAAATTATTAATAGGTTTGATTCTGAAGCCAAACAGCAGGTGTTCCAGCTTGAATATGTGAAAGTGCACTTGAGTTTTAAGGGGAACTCCACTGGATGGGACGTTTGAGTCAAAGCAGGTGTTAATTGTCTGTCGTCTTCAGTCAGTTTTGACCGTTTTGAAATGAAATCTCTCAAACACATTCATAACGTCTAAGGGCTCCTGTGCGTCAGCCTGCAGGACCAAGAAACCCAGTTTGCCCTGCTTCTAATTTCAGATAAAACAAAACAACAACAAAAATGGTTTTAGTAAGGTGTCAGAATTTCAAAATGCATGTGCAAAATATTAAGTAACTCCGTTAATGTATACAAGTCTCAAATATTAATGCATTAAATGTTGGTATTTAGCATCACCACTATTACTATTGCTCATACTTCTTGTTATTGATTTGAATAAGTCCCTAATGCTAAATCTTAGGCTAGTTTACGTGCATTCTTCAGATATTTTTTTTCAGCATCGAATCACTGCTGTACCTGTGGGTTTTGCAGCTGTCAACACTGTATCACTTCATCAGTAGTCAGACTGGCAGTTGGAGTTTGTCTTTGTGATTACCCAGCATCCTGTTCTCTGGCACATCCTGGGATTTAGCGTCAGTTGTGGGCAGTGAAGTCTGAAAGGAACCAACAGATGGAAGTGTGTGCGAGCCCCTCCTCTCCCCTCAGGAGCCATGCAGTCACATTCACTGGAGTTCATGGTGTTTTACTGTGGTAGTTTACCGCTGTTCTCTCCCACACTCAAAAGATCATTATTACTGCACCACGGTTAGGTGGTCGTCCCACTGCACAGGCCTCGTTTACCATTCACAAAGACTCATGAGTGTTAACATGGGTGCTGCATTGCAGGTTTTACCACAAAAAAGATTCAAGAAAGTTTCTTTAATAGTCATTCTACTCAATCAATCGCCCCTTATTGCTTATCAACGCCACAGCCTGTCATTTCTAATCTCATTATGTCCGTCATTCTTTCTAGTTTCAGTTTTGTGCACATAGATGATATTTTAAGTGGATAACCACTACTACAGTGAGATTTAATCCAGAAAACATTGTTAAAAAGGCAATGTTTCCACTTAAAGAAATTACTCCTAGTACTTTCGACATCCAAATATCAACACATCCACAAACACACATTGGTGCTCCTCTAAACTTAATAGATTTCTGAAAGACATTTGGTTTTCTTTGTATTAAATCATTGTTTGTGTGTTTCAGTATCAGCAGCACTCTCATGGACATGGAGAGCATTGATTCCAGCGGTCGTTCTACCCCAGCTATGATGAACGGTCACGGCGGGGCGTCTTCCTCCTCCGCTAAAGGCTCATCTTACCCCTGCTGCTGGGATCAGTGCCACATGCTGTTCAACAGCAGCCCGGACCTGGCCGAACACATCCGTGGAGTGCACGTGGACGGACAGCGCGGCGGGGTCAGTGTGTGTAAATGCTTGTTTTATATACCCCAAAAACATGTTAAATGTGGCATTGCGGCAGAAGGAAACAAATATTTTTAAAGCAAAGCATTTTACCAAAAATAGTTGGCATGTTTGAAATTATTTCTGAGACGTGTGTAGAGTGAAATTCTTACATTGCTCACTGTTTGCACGCAGGTTTTCGTGTGTCTTTGGAAAGGCTGTAAGGTGTATAACACACCGTCCACCAGTCAGAGCTGGCTCCAGAGACACATGCTCTCTCACAGCGGAGACAAACCATTCAAGGTCAGCCTCTTTGCACACATGCACAGATACTTGCAAAAAATCGATCTAGTTTTTGGTTTTAGTTTGTATTGGTTAGTTATAATTGATTTAATTACAATAGTTTTTTAGTTGTTTATTTTAGCTTCTGTTTTATTAAATTGTATTTTAAATGCATTTTATTATCCGAGCATTCTAAACTACTACTACTTTTTCAAACTTACAGCTTGTTAACACCATTTTAAATATTCAGACTACAATACTTTATTATTTGTTTCAATGTTTCATTGTTTTATTTGTTATATTAAGTCTCTATTTTTTGTTGTATTGTAGTAAAGATTTTATTAGTGTTGTTATTATCTTTTTTTTATTCTTTAAATACAGAAATGCTTTTCACACTTCAGGTCACATTTCAGCAAAATATCTAAATTAGGAATAAAATTGCATTCAATAAATTAATCCTGTCTTTTATCCATTTAGATTTACATTTTTAGTAAGTATGAGTTCATACTGTTAAACAAGTGTAACCTTGGCTGCATTTTTGTGTTTATGTGGGAACTTTGTCATCACGGCTAGACAATTAAAACACTGTCCCCAGGACTCATTCTGTAATTAGAACCCAGTGTTGCCAAGAGTTCAAGTGAGGTTTATTTATTTATTTATTTTCTCTGTTATTACTCTGACTGATGTCTGTCTCTTTGAAGTGTGTGGTGGGTGGTTGCAATGCCACCTTTGCCTCCCAGGGGGGGCTAGCGCGCCACGTGCCGACCCACTTCAGCTCCCAGAATTCCTCCAAACTCTCAAGCCAGAGCAAGGTGAAGGAAGATTCGCCTTCCAAAGCAGGCATCAACAAACGGAAGAAACTTAAGCACAAACGGCGGAGGTCATTGCGTGAGTGTTAGTGGAATTTCGATCCATGTTTAATTCTGGGTTCAAAACTCTTGCTCTTTAATTCCAATCCATTTCCTCCCACCAGCACGACCTCACGACTTCTTTGATGCTCAGACCATGGATGCAATCCGTCATCGCGCCATCTGCCTCAATCTAGCGACTCATATTGAGAGCCAAGGCAAAGGCCACAGCGTTGTGTTTCACAGTACGGTGGGTACAACACTTAATCTACTGAAGTCAGACTTCATTGAACCACAAGCACACAGCCAGTATACAGCATGCATTTAACCTAAAACGAGATCTCACGCATTCCTTCTCACCGTGTGTAATTGAGCAGGTGATCGCCAGGCGGAAGGAGGATTCTGGGAAAGTGAAGGTCCTGCTTCATTGGATGCCAGAGGACATGTGAGTATATGAAGGTGTACTGCTCACCTCAGTGCCCTGCACTAAATGTCAGCCGTTCATGTGAGTCACGGGCCACTCGGGCGGCCTTACACACTGATGATTCAAACACACATACATGACTTGATATATGACACAGGCTGATGGTTCTGAGGCTCCTTAAGTCACATTAACTGCCTCAAAAACACATGCAGACTGATCTATAGCTGACTGTGGAGATCTTATTAATCCCAAAGGAGAAGTTTTTCCCTCAAGCGTGTCTGTGTCCTGCTGTGCAGAGAGATGCATGTGAGCACTGTGCAGAAAGTAGGGCTAGTATATTCTGCACTATGCAGAATAGAAAATATATATATGAAATTTAGTGGACGCTTTCATCCGAAGCAACTAACAAAATATGGACAATGGAAGCAATCAAAATCAACAAAAAAGCAATGATATGCAAGTGTTTTTACAAGTCTCAGTTAGCTTAATGCATTCTCTCATAGGTAAAATGCCCATCATATGCACGTTTCTGAATTTTGCCGAAATGTAACTTTTTTTGCCTACTGTTTTATGAATACTATACCACTATATTTCACACATTTTTCGCCTACTATATATTAAGGAAGTATGCATATTTGGACAATATTATACTACATTTATCAGATGACCTGTATTAAATTGCTACTCAGTTCTCATCCCATTATTAACAGTCGTTTTGTATAAAAACATCGCCATTCTGATCAAATAATGAGGGACAAAAGACACTGTAGTTGATGCGTTTCTAGGTAGGGATGCACGATATTGGATTTTGGCCGATATTCGATATGCCGATATTTTCAAAATAATTTTGGCCGATACCGATATATATACAAATTTTTTTGCCTGATATATTTAAACTTTAATTTTACTGAAGAGAAATCCATGTATCTCTTCTATACTGATTCTACCATAAATGTATTATTTTACAAATATAGACAGACATTCACACCTGAAAAACAGGTCAATTATTTCACTTGGAGAATATCGGTTTGGCTCATCGGCAGAAATATTCATATCGGCCGATACCGATGATGGTCATTTTAAGCTTTTATCGGCCGATACCGATGTTGTGCCGATATTATCGTGCATCCCTATTTCTAGGGTTTCATTCATCACACTTGAATTAAAAGTTACATTTTAACACATTGCATCGTGGGATACTGTATCGGACCCAGTGTGCTCTGTAAACATGAGATTTTGGCTAGCCAAGTGTTGGTCACTGGGGAATTTCATGCTTACAGAAACTTTCTTGTTTTAGATAATGGCAGCTAATGTGCCAACAGGCCATTTCTCCCCAATTTCACACACTTTTTGTCTCTCGATCACGTTTCTCTTCTTGCTGTCTCGCTAAATCCATTTTTTTTTTCTCTTATGTTGTCTTAAGTGCTTTTTCCCCCCTCACCTGAGCATTCAGATTCAGATCAATTCCCAGGTCTATGTGGTAAATGTCCACATTAATGTCAGATTGAACGGATTGAAGAGCGCTGGCCTGCGTCAAACACCACCCATCTGGAAACAAACTTGCTTTTCATTGAAGTCTGTCCAAGATAAAAACCTTTTAAAGGTTATCCACTTGTTCTCAATATTTCCATGGCTTAGACGAGAGGCCTTTGAACACGTTACTCGTAACCGTCCACAGATTTCCACTCTAATTTTGCCACTTTGTGAGCTGCTTTCTTTAATCTTTATGTGCAATTTAAACTACTTTTATGGTTAATGAGCCTTGCTGCTAACTGTACTGTTCAATTTATATTTGCACTGCAGCTACAATGGTCCATGTGGTGATAATTGATGCACTTGCATACCTGTACACTTGGACAAACCTGTGCATGTGCACGCTGCTATTCAATCTGAGCCAGAGCAATGTTTGTCAGCTCAGCGACGGCGCTAAAGAAGTTGCCGTCTCGCGAGACGTTTAAAATGGATTTCTGGGTCACCACAACAAGCCCGAGCCAAAAAAGGCTCCTCTGTGGAGAGGAAAAAAGGAAAACGTTTGTAATAATCTCATTGTGGAATGCATGTTTGGAGGAGACGGAGGCTGTGTGTTTCTGGACCGGCAAATGCTAATATTTATATGTAGTGTATAGTTTTAAGCTATGATTGGAATTAAGAACATGCATACTAGTGTATTTTTCTGTAAGTACTGTAATTGATCAAAATATTGCAGTGTATTGTACCTTTATTGAACCCTACACTGTATAGTATTCATGCTATGTGAGGCATCATTTTAGACCAGGATTCTTACTCAAATGCAATCAATGATTAAATTGCAGGCATTATGATCAAATTAAATCAAGATGTTGTTAATCGTGGTTAAAATGTATCATAAGTTAATTACATTAGAATTTGACAGCCTAGGTCATAGCTTTCTGGGACATCCTATGCAATGTGTTCTGGTTCTATTCTGCACATTCTGACAGAATTAGTTTGTTGAGTGCATAGCATTATAGTATATTCATATTTTGACATTCTATAGTATACTAAGCTTATGTAGTATGCTAAATCTAACAATGCAGCGTGCTTGGCGTCTACAAAATATGGGACATTGTGCATCGTATATTCTCATTTTGACATACTGAAAAATTGCATATTACGTACAAAATGCATGCTGCATGCTTTCCTGAATGCACTGTCAAAAAATGACATTTCTTTGTCTTTCTGATGTGCACAGACTTCCAGACGCCTGGGTCAGCGAGAGCGACCGTCCCCAGCTGAAGACCAAAGTGGTCCACCTCTCCCAGCTTCCTCAGGACACGGCAGTTCTGTTGGACCCCAACATCTACAGGTGATCTACATTAGCAGCTCTCTCGAACTTTACCCGTAGCGTTCAGAGCACAGGAGCCGTCGACGACTTCCATGTTCTGGCCAACAGGAGCCACTGCTTTCCTGTTAAAGACTCTTTATGATCTTCTCCAGCAGATGGCGCTAGCGTCACTGTAACCCATCACTGGGCTCTCCCCAAACACACAAAGCTCAAGGGGTGGGGGGGGGGATCAATAACCCTGGATATGAGAGGAGACGTTAATTAATCAAAGCTGATGATACAATCCGCCCGGGTCACAGATACTTTAAAGTCACCTTTGACCTTCTCCCACAGATGTAAATGACGATTCCAGGATTGTTTCCCTCGTTAGAATCACTATTAATCAATCGTAGTACATCAGTTGTTTGCAGTAGGAGTTTGTTTACCCAGACTCCCGCACTGGTGTGGAATGTGATGTTTCTGAGCATGTGGTCAAGACGAACACTTTGTGGGAGAAGCGCATGTATTCATGCATGTTAAAGACAGCATGGATGTCTTCAGCTCCCCATGCAGCGGTTAATAACAGGACAGATGCTCGTCATGCTCTAATGAGCATCTTTATCCATTGTTTTGCCGTTTGTGATGCAGAAATGCAATCAGAAATGACATGGTTCTAGTGCATTTGTGTATGTGTGTGTGTGTCGTACTAAAGCAGGTTCTGCTTGTTTTCAGGATGTTTTTCTAGAAGACTGGGTGGGGAGGGCAGCTTCTGTCAGCGCCTGCTGACGTACCCAAACCGAAGTGGACGCGCGGATCTTTTGAGATGGGAGCTCTTTTCCCTTTGCTTTTTTCCCCTCCACTTGTTCCTCTTTTTTTTAATGCTCCGAGTCTGCCAAAGCATGCAGTGAATTTTTAATGTGTGTTTTTATCCCTTGAAGAGAAAAAAAAAAAAAGGCAGAAAATTGGGAACTCTCGTCGGTGCTGGACTTTTAACTGTCTGGGAGGATGTGTTGTATGTACACCACGGTTTTGATTTTCCTTCCCTGCATCCTCAACTCTGCTGATTATCTGAATTTTTTTTTTCGTCGAGAAAAAGTGCCCATGTAAATATTCCAGGAGATCTGTAATATATTTTTGTACTGTGGAAAATATACTGTACTGTAGATAGATGTAATAAGCCACTAGCTGACAGAAAACATAATTGTACAGATTGTGATAGCTAGTAGTTTTGGATGATGTGAATGCTCCCATAGACGGTTTGGCGTGCTTTTAGTAATACGTTTTTTTTTTTGTTTTGTTTTCTGAACACATGCACAGACTCTTATAACTGCTGCTCCACCTACTGATGATGATGATGGGATGTTATTGTCCTCCCGCGTGCGCCTTGTGTGCGTTCTGCTCAAGCCAAGGAGTGTCTAGACATCTCAACGTAATGGTGCTAAAGCTAACACTAGCGTTCAAGCTAATGCACATAGGAGACCTGTAGGATCAATAATGATGGTGCTTCTTAGATCATGTACTTAATAATAATAATAATTCCCTCTTCCCCGTGCTTCTAGATCATACTTCTGTCTTTGTAGTAAAGTTGAAAGTTGTATCATATGTGTTTGTTTGCTTGTTTGTTTGAATCCTCAGGTTTGGCTCTAGTTGTGTTTCTCACACAGGACTGTTGTTTATTAGCAGCGAGGAGGCCCGGGGCATCTGGGATTGTTTTATTGGGGCAGATTTGCAAGCGTTGAGGCGGAGGCCGTCTGCCAGGACCTTTAGCTCGTGCCCGCCCAATATGACTTTCTGGTTACGCCAACACCTGACCGTGTGTTTTTTGAGTTTATTCTCTAATTCTCATCTATTGTCGCACTTGGTTTGAGTTTGTAATTATCTCACATCTTTATTCAGGGTTTCTGCAGGTCTTAAAGTTGCCATTTTCACAAAATGAGGCCTTAAATGTGCATAATTTAAGGGTTTTTCGATATGAATATCTTCCTTTCATCACAAAAGATGCAAAATTACATTAGCAGTCTTGAATCAACAACAAATATCTGCTAAAAATTGTTTCAGTTTTGAATTAAGTGGAGTATTCGGAGCCTTTCAGCAGATTTTAGTTTTTGTTTTAATCAGAAACTTATGTAGATATGTTGGAAGATGTATTTTCTAACCTTGAGATATTGTTAAAACTATACAAAATATTTTTTTGGTCAAAGACGAGACGTCCCATTTTAGTGTCAAAATTAATTTACAAAGTGACTTATGCAGATATATATACAGATATAAAGCATATTCAAATTAAGTGTCAACTTAACTTTGAAAATAAAATAGCAAAATAAGGCTTAAATAACCTTCCGGTGTTATTCAGCATAACCGATATATTTATGTATTTATAGTTTATTTAAAAATGAAACGACATGCTTATTTTGACCTGTACTTATTAAAATATATAAAAGAAACAGTCACATTAAATTGTTTTATATTATAAATTCTTGCTGACAAATGGGCAAAACCTATTGGTTTGGAAGATAGTGGGCAAATATTATTGGTAGAGACTTTAAATATTAATTTTTGGTATATAAACTATAATGCTAAATCACATTTTAGTGGCTGTCTTCTGTAAATTAAGGCAAAAATGTGTGATAGTCATTATTTTTAAATAAAAATAAATGACACTTTCTAGTAAATGGGGGAAAAAATGTAAGCTGCATAAAACTTTTGTTGTTTTGATGCTTGAAACCCCTTTTGGTCTTTGATCCATGTACATTTAGAGAACATATTGATGTAT